>NC_056745.1:889030515-889085515 GCF_019279795.1 Protopterus annectens
TATGTTTCTGTCCACCTTGAAGTGCTCTAGTATCTCCAGATCATGTAGCCCCTGGTAAGTTACCCTGGGTCTGGACACTCTTCTCCTCCTCCTTGGTCTGTGGCAGTTGTCAGCATTATCCTCCTCACTGCCCTCAGCCTCTAACACATACTGATGTGTCAAAGCAATGGCAACCCCTGATGATACTCTTATATCACATGCTAACTGGATAAGTTTCTCAGAGAACCAGCAGTTGCATGAAGTGGAAGCTAAAATTCATAGCAGTGCAGACAGACTGAAGTGTCTTGGTAGATTTCTAGCGCTGTCTTGGTGGAAGGGGTACCAAGTCTGCTTAATTGTGAATCAGTAAAAATTAAGTTAAAACTGTGTCTTATTCTATATTCTTTGACCATACTCAGGAGGATGCCATTGTCCTGTGTGCTATCTAAAATAGGGGCAGAGGTGAAAAGAATGCAAAGCTATTACAGAAAGTTATTACTATTACAGAAAGTGTAACTGAACTGACTTAGTGGTATGCATCAATGGCCTCAGTGGTTATAAGGAATAGCTGTGCATGAATATGTTTATTTTGAAAAAGTTTAATTATGTAGATGGGTGAGAAAGGTTCACTCTTTCTTCCTTAGAATATAGCACCTAATCTGTTCAGTGCTGTTTTCTACATTAGATGCAACCAGTATATTCTGGGTGATAAAAAATCTAAAAGGTGATAATCTTCATTACTCTACGAGGAAGGTTCTGTTTTAAAAAGCTACTGTTTGTTTTAACTTCAGCCCTGATTTTTTTTTCAATATAAAATGACTGATTTATTCAACAGGATTGATGGTGCTTTATTTTAGATGATATTTTGGCATCTGGTCCAAATAAAGAGGCACATTATTTCAGATTAGGGACAGTGCTCCAAACCTTCAAAATGTCTGAATTAAATGTGAACCAAGATTAATGTTCTGCTTTGGAAAGACTGAATTCTAGTATTTGGGTCACACCATAAGTGTTCATCAAATCAGACCCAGTGCTGGCAAGTTTATACCATTGGTTGAGATTTGAACTCCATCGTGTGTGACGGAGTTAATAGAAGTCCAAAGAATGATTAACTTCTTGGGCAAGTTCATGCCAGGTCTCCCAGCTGTGTAACATCCATTTATTGACTTGTTACGAGAAGATACACCTTGGTTATTGAGTAACACTCAAGCTAAAAGTTATGTTTGACTAAAATGCAAGTGTATCCTGGCATTTTTGATATTGCCATTCATAATTAGTGGGTAACCAGAGGTAAGCATCATTACATCCTCCAATAGCTGAGTACTTTGATTCAGCCAAATTGAATGCACACCTCCTCCTGCAATATTACAAGAAGCAGAGGTGTATGAAGAGAATATCTTAGCAGAATGTTGGTGGAAGGCAAACCATAAAGTGCATGCCCAGAGATGTGAAACTCAGAATTGCTGGGACTGTACAACCCACAATAAAGAACAATAAGGTAAAACTCAGGCTACTGACAGATGAATACTATAAAAAGAGGCAAAGCAATGGGAAGTCTTACTGGGGAAACACAGCGATGAAAACCTCCCACTGCAAGGGTTGTTACATCACAATAAAGACAACTGAGGTGGGAAGGTAGAGTTGATACACTCTGCATTATTTATTATTGATTTATTCATTTGTTTGTTCATTTATTTATGTATTTATTTATTTATTATTTATTGACATTCGTTTACCAAGAAAAATCTAACTGGGTCAAAGGTACCCATTTTCAGTGGAGACCCAGACAGAAAAGCTTCAGATGCACAAAATTACATAAATATATTGCTTAAAGGCAGTACATGGGTTTATATAAAAGAGTACATCATTTTGGAAAACAAAAAAATACAGTATATATATATATATATATATATATATATATATATATATATATATATATATATTAACTCATTAACACCTGTATGGTGTGGAATATCATAACTCTAGCAGTCTGCTCACATCCTTGCATTCCAGAGCATTTTCTGATACATAAACTTAAAATGCTTAAGATAACCAAATGTAAATGCTTTGTGAACTATAAAAGGAAATTAAATCTGTGCAAAATCTGTAAGAAGTAGTATTTAAAGTGATAATAGTTAGTTTATTATAATCATTCCATAAATACTATAATATATTATAATGGACTCAAACCCATAATTGTATTTTGTGGTAAACTTTCGCAAACAAAATATGATATCTTAGAAACTGTACAACCTAGATACATGTTGTTAGAACACTTTTGTTAACCAGACATGCACTTTCACAAGATAGGAAGAATTTCCTCTCTGAGTGCATGTTTATTGAGATATTTACTGAAATATGTAAACATATGCTTGATTGTAACACCAGCAATATAAATAACACTGAGTTATTTCCCAAGATGTGGAATTTGCAGTGCAAATATCAATGGCAGTTTTCTTCAACAAAAAAGCTAAGATTTCACCTGATGCATTACAATAATTTGTAAGTCACTTGGTTTTTGAAGTGTTAAGTTCATAGTGCTTATTTTTATAATTACTAACTTACAAGTAGCATTACCTACAGTATATTGTGATATAAATGGAAAATGGCAATGAATTGTTTGTCTCACAATTTGGCATTTCTCATCATACCCCTCAATATCAAGTAGGTTTCTTGGTTATGAAAATATGAGTAATATGTGGGAAAAATGATTAATTTCTCTATTGCAGGATATCCTAAATTAACAATCTTAGTGCATTTTATTAATTACTCCTTGCCCATTCCAATTATACTTGTTATTATCTGTTAAGTTACTTAGATAAATAAGCCAGACTAAAAAAAAATGTCTGGACACCATAAAGTGGTACATGTTTTAATGGGAAGTACACAAAAAATATATTATTGTCTTAAATGAGTTATAAAGGTTTAAGTGTGCTATGTTATGTAAAATAAGTCAATAATACAGTAATAAATGTAAAATAAAGTGAAGAAAGATGCACGGAAGAGAAAGATGGTTAGATTTAAATTTTAGATAGTATGTGTGAATTGTATAGGTAGTGATGCTAATGGATAGTAGGGCAAGATCGAGTAATAAGAAGGGTAAGGCATACATCGATAAAAGTAAATAGACAGATAGACAGACGTAGATGGCTACATAAATGATGAGACGTCGTTAGTGGTCAAATGTACTAGGAAGTTATTAAGGAATAATGGTGTTAGGTTGGACTAGTACATGAGCAGAGCCAGATTTTGGATACGAATTCTTTTAGTGAATGCTTAAAGGTAAGAAGGTTTGCATTAGACTTAATGGATAATGGTAGAGAATTCCAACTTTTAGCTACAGATGATTTGCTAGGTTTATGACCTGAAAGGAGTTGTTTATACTCTGAACAAATAAGTATTTTGGGGAGAGAGGTGTGGAGGATAGAGTTAAGGGCAGGGCAGGTTGCTGGTTTATGAATCGTCTCTTTAGTGCTCTTTAGTGGCAGAGAATTCCAACTTTTAGCTACAGATGATTTGCTAGGTTTATGAACTGAAAGGAGGTGTTTATACTCTGAACAAGTAAGTATTTTTGGGAGAGAGGTGTGGAGGATAGAGTTAAGGGCAGGGCAGGTTGCTGGTTTTTGAATAATCTCTTTAGTGCTGGGCTACTCCAAAGATAAGACTAGAGTGAATGAGAGGAAGACTACAAAGCCCCTTTCCATCTGGATTTCTTTGAATCTGTGAAACTACAAGGACTTTAGTGACTTCCTAGGAGGGGATCTGCAGTGTTCCAACCTTTTCTGAGAGCAGAGGTGTTCAGCTGAGAGCTTCCTGAGCTTGGGATCCATTGAGGCACTGGAGTGCTTGATTTTGATTACCAAGTCTCTATGGGGAGGTTAGCTGCATTTTGATTGGTTGGCTTCTGCAGGGCTGTAGTCATACAGGCTTTAAATTCCAGGGGACTTGCTCAGTTTTGGTGTTCTTTAGTAATGGGCTACTCTGAAGACAAGAATTCTGCAGTGAATAATGAGAAGTCTATAAAGCCCTTTGCCATCTGGGTTTCTGTGAATTCATATAGCAATAACCCATGCCTGGGTGTGGGTAATGCTGGATTTACCCATGGTTGGCGTGGTTTGGTCCCGAGGGCGAAGCCCGAGGGATCAAACAAAGCCAACCGTGGGTAAATACAGCATTACCCACACCCAGAAGTGGGTTATTGCTATTATACCATGACATTATTTAAGAAAAGAAACTATTACTTTTCTTAAATAATGGCATAGTATAATGCCTGTTTACTGCCCTTCCGCAGATGTCTGGCATCCGCGGCAGTTCTGATGTACTGCGCACCTGCGTAGTACATCAGAGCTGTGGGCAAAAGCAACGGAGAAAGCAAGATCTCTGTTGCTTTTTTTTTTGCTATGTTAAATGGGTTTAACATAGCGAGACAGTTTAAAATAAGCAACGGAGATGTCCGTTGCTTATTTTAACTGTCTCGCCTATGTTAAACCCATTTAACATAGCGAACAGTAAAAAGCAACGGAGATCTTGCTTTCTCCGTTGCTTTTTTAAACCTGTCGCTATGTTAAATGGGTTTAGCATATGAGACAGCTAAAATAAGCAACGGAGATCTCCGTTTATTTTAGCTGTCTCGCCATGTTAAACCCATTTAACATAGCAGGCAGTGTTTAAAGTAGAGTTATACTAATGGAAAAAGTCCGGCGACGGACCTTTTTCCATTAGTATAACTCAATTTACAATGTGCACGCTGGCCAATCAGCGTGCACGTTTTGGGGGGGGTCATGGTATAATAACACTATAAGGACGTCATCATCTTCCTTGGACCAGGTCTGCCAGTCTTCAACTTATTAAGTATCAAACAAGACCGCCTAGTCTACAGCAGGTAAAGGAACCTCTCATTTTTGTTCTATATAACATAAATATCTAAGCCTTCTTTTTCACAACCTTGCTGTACTACTGTGTCTGATTTTTATACTGTCTTATACTTAGAGGAAAATCATTGTCTCTTGTTAATTTGCTAACTGCACTTCTTGTTAACACATTGCTGAAATTAGCACTGTTGTTCTTCAGTTGCATTGCTGGGTTTAAATAACATTGTACTTTTGCTCCTTGTTGGTATTGCACTGCTGTTCACTTTTGATTTGCTGACCATAGTTGTATTAAATTTAAATAATACTCCACAATTGCACCTTGTTGCTTTGGTACTTTTACTACTGGCATTTTTTGAATTAATACTACGGTGTTGTCTCTTGTTTATAGTAGGCACATAAAAACAAATGTACTTATTATCTCAGTAACTGAGAGGAGGCTGATAACTGACAGAAAGTGTAAGCATATTACAACAAAAATAAGAAAATACAGGTCAAATAACGGTATTAACTAGATAAGGATGATGAAGTCGCTAAAACTAAGAATAGTCTAAAAAGAATGGTAATAAATATATATATATATGAAACAAGGCTTGTGAGAGCAAAGTATAGTTCAGTGGCAAACAAACTCTGACAGCAAAAGCAGTCTGTTAATAAACAACACAGTAACAAATTGTCTAAGAGCAACAGCAGTCTATAGCGACAAAAACAGCCCTGATACAAAGCAGCAGTGCCCTGGCAAATCAGTGCAAACAAAAAAAGAATAGCAATTAAACAGCAGGCAGCCTAATAAGATCAGAAAAGGAACAGAAAAGTGTATAGCAGGAATAGTGAAAGTGCAACAGGCAGTGCAATAACAGTGCAAAAGTAAAAACATTTAATGGTGGGCAATAATTCAATGCCAGGGAACATTTAAACAGTGATACTGTTATGTAGTGATAACAATAATAATAATAATGCAATAGCAGTAAAATCTCTGTAGGCTCAGTCAAAATGCAGAATGGTACAATACCACACAACACAAAGATAACACTCAACTTAGCAAAACACAATATAAGTGCAAGGAAGCAAAAGTAATAGCAGACCACCGAGTAAGACTGATAAAATGCAAAACAGAAGCATAGTAAAGAACAATACAAAAATACAATGAGTACTATAATTGCAAAAACCTAAAGGTGGTTCCCAATAGGGAAGAATCTTCATACTATTTGATACTTAATACTGCACCAATCAAAGCTTTATCTGTAAGAGCTAGAGTAATAAGCTGACTGAGGTGTAAAACAAGACATCATGCAGTTAGTGTAAACCCTGTTGTAATCAAAGAGATTGATAGCAGAATTTCTTCCTCCTTTCTTGGCTCTCCTGTAATGCACAAGTATGTACAACAAATTTCACATCAGCAGAATAGAATGCCAAGGCAGGCAACAGTGCTTTATGTATTGATCTAAAGTTTCTGACATGACGTCATGAAGTAGGAAAGTAACCATTGGAATTGGCCACAACAGAAAAACACATAGAGTTGGCATCTGTTTGTTCTCTCATCAGGACTTACTCGTGAGCAATATTTCTAATTCATTTCAGACAGTAAGGTCCCAGAGTTCACTTCAGGCACTGTAGCCTGAATGCATATGTCACAAGGGTTTGATAGAATAAAGTGATCCTCCTTCTACTCCCATGTGTGTTGCACACGTATGTGCAGGGGTCCACAGCTCAGAAGAAGGGAATGCTGAACCACGCAACAGTCCAGAAAAGTTTCCACTTGAACAAGAATCCACTAAATATAAAAGCTACAACAGGAATGGCCTAGAAAAGAACAGCAGAGAAGGATGGAGAATGTTTCTCCACTCGCAAGTAACAGCAGCTACAGTCCCAATCCAGTTTAGAACGGCAGGCCCAAGAGTTCAAGTCAAGCATGGAAGTCAGATCCCAAAGATAAAAATGAGCTTTGTGGTAGAATCTCTTCCTTTTTCATTCTTTATTGCATGTGGTGTAAGTATGGGGAGCACCCAGCAGCTCAGCAGAAAATAATGCTGAGTCATGCAGCAGTCCTTTACTTATAGCACAAAAGTTCTTGCCAATACAGGAATATACCAGACATGAGAATAACTACAGGAGGAGAAGACTGCAAGCGTTTCTCCTCTTACCAGGTCAAGCATATCTACTTCATTGCAGCTGTTTTATTTTCTCAAGTAGTCCAACATAAGAAAACAATGAGTGAATTTTGAATATTTAAGATTTTGCAGTAATAAGCATTAGGTTATAAATACATGCAATGATGAGGTACAAGTCTTAAGAATTCAGGCCGTCTTTATTTAGTAGTCAGAACATACTGATCTTTGAATAAAGCAGATAGGTTCACGGAATCAAATACCTGAGCTTGGGTTAAGTTCCTGTCAATACACAAAATAAAATATATGATCTACCAAAATCTATTACCTGCAAAACAATTTTTTGATATCCTGATGCAATTTACGGTGTAAGGAGTTTACTGAGAATGTCTCTAATGAAAAAAAGACTTCTCTGCATATTGATTGTTACAAAAAGTTATTTTTTATGTTGCAGGCAAGAACATTTGGAAAATACAGTAAAATTATATGGGAACATATTTGTGTACATTTTATTTTATGACTGTACCGTCATCACTATAAAAGATGATTAAGATTTTATTTTACTGCTTCAGATTTTAAATTCCCTTCCATGAACAAATCTGTAAATGCCTTTGTTAGTTTGTTTGTTTGTTTCACTGCTGCTGATTATCAAAGAGTATTCCATTCCACTTGCATAATTATTCTGGCTTAAAAAGAGATACCAGTGCAATGCATAGTCTTTCTCTTGTCTTATCCCTTTCTACTTCATTAACTTATCATATTAAAACAGAACCAAGTGCTTTTTGGCTCTTATGCTTAACAATTTTATATGTTTTTTTTTGCTGCTCTAAAACCGGGGCACTCCTCCCACACACTTCCATTCTCCAGTAACTGATAGCCTGAGGCCATAGCTCATGTCTCTCAATGCATTAAGCAACATTTACATAATTAAACATTAATAAAAATGAGTTGGATAAAATAGCCATTTAAAGAGAACATAAAATAAAGTCCATTTGACATCAACTGGGTCACACATTTTGCAGATGATTCCATCTTATTTAAAGCCAACAGGTGGTTTCTGTCATCACAGTTATTTCAACTATTTACCATATCTTAACGTTGTCGCCTCACAGTAAGATGCTGTCTGGTTCGACTCTCAGTTAGAGCGTCTTCTGCGTGGAGACATGCGTGAATGGGCGTATCTTCGTTGAAGGTTGTGTGTCAGGGCTGGCAACTCGGTACGTAAAAATCAACTGCTAATCATTAGCGGACCGGAGTTCTGCTGTGGCGACCCCTAACCGGGAAAAGCCGAAAGTCACAACAACAACTATATCTTAACAGTAGTATTATAAATATTCTGTAACAAATTCCATCTAAACCTTTTGGCTATGTAGACTTAATCACAAAGAATAAGAAAACAACGGCATGGACTAGTATAAATATAGGTCAGCTATAACCAAGGAATTTTGTAGAAAATCTTGTCAATATTTAAGGTCTTGACTAATGTAAAAGTAGGAGAGTAAACTGCCTGTCCACTGGGTATTACTCATTGCATTATTGTGACTTCCACTTTATCCATTTGGACTAGACATGCATTTCTTGACTAAAGATAGCAAATTACAGGAGTACCAATATAGTTTCCAGACAGTGAAAAAGTAAGCAAATCCTCATTTGCACTTAGGGTAACACGAGATGGTAACCAGAGCTATGTGAAAATTTCGCTTCCTTGTGAAAAACAAGGGATTAAATCTACTAACTGACATGAATTGTCACCAAAATGCACATCACACTATAGTACGATAAAGACATACACAATTATTACAGAGAAGGCATCTGAAAAGGAACAAGTATTCTTATTTCTGAAAATGACTGTCCAGAGATGAAAATATTGTTCTCAAAGAAAAATAAATGCAGTTCATAACTGCCTAACAAACTTTTTTTTCTGCAAAGAAAAATAAAGGTAGTTCATTATTGCCTAACAAACTTTTTTTTTATTTGCAGAACTAATTTATTTTATGTGTAAACCAAGGTACAGCCATGGTCATTTTTTAGACTCAGTCAGAGAGTGCAGACTGGTTAAGTGACTTGATCAGTGGCACACAGGCAAATAGAGAAAGGACATAAACCACGAGGTACAGGAAATAGCTTATTAACAGCTCATAACCCTAATCCTTTGTAACAGCTGACAGATCTTTCCCTGTTTTATGTTCTAGTTATATAGCACATTCAAAACATCATATTTGCTTTAAGAAATATTGATTTCCATGGTTTGTTTGATTACAGGATGATTTATGAAACAGTGGTGGAATAACATTTTAATGCAGCACCTACCACTTTTCTTCAATCGCACCGAAGAAAATGGTGTCTTCTAAATTTACGGTAAAGTATTGGAAAATAATGGATGTTCTGTTGTCATGATTAAATGCAGTCTCATACATTTTATGGAAATGCATGCTGCTAAAGTCATATTTTCAATGTCCATGTCACAGCTTGAAAATCAAAACTAAAAGGAATATACATGTATGGTTTGTGCATTTACAGGGAATTCTGTCAAATACAGAGCTTGTTGCCAGCTATGTGGCTGTCAAAAACTGTTGAATACACTTCTGAGTACAGGAAGAAGCAAATTATAGCAGCAAATTTGTTTCTTCATCCAGTGTTTCCCTTGTGATTTCTGTCATACAACTGCACAGTTAGTATATACAAGTTTGTGGAGTGTGGGACCAGAGTCCCCACAAAAGCCTCCATGTAAAACAACTGATTTAGTATTTAGTTATTTTTATTTGTTTATTTATTTATTTTTCTATTGCAAAAAGAATCTGAATGGTTTCTTTTTGTGGCTGGAGTGCAGATTAGATGTAAGTTGACAAGAAATAGGTAGCTTTATCTCTTGTCCCAGGAATAAAATCAGTTAAAATTTAAGTTTTACCTGCCATTAACATAAACACATAAAGCAAAAGATGGTTTGATCATTTATCATCTGTTGAAGTAACCCAGTATACTCCAATCCAAAAATGAATAAGAGAATAATGACACCATGTCAGAAACATGCTTTGTTCCTGTCACTTCCAATTTAGTGTGAAATGCTGTGCCGCAGCTGTTTAAGATAAACAGACCCCCTTATATCATTCAATTCCCGGCCTACATGGCCCAGAATGCTGCACTGCATGAAAGTGAGGTCCATTAAGAAAACTGTTCTAGACTCTGATCTGAGTATTCAGACTTGTATGTCCAAGAATATTAAGTGCTTTTTGAGGTTTACTAACACTGCTTAGATGTACTCTCTGGGAAAACTGAAGTCCCTGAGTCCTGGCAGCATCAAAACAATTTAAAGGTGATTAATTTGATAAAGCAGACAGAGGACACTTGTGTTTCTTTCAAGTAACACTGTTAAGGTGCTCAACCCTCTGAAAGACTATGCAATAATGATCAAGGAGAAGAACAGAGCCTGAGGATCCCTCTCACGACAGTAACCCCCTCCCGTAAGTAAACAAATATAATACTTTCCATCATAAACTGAGAATCGATAGGGTCATATGTTTATACTAGGCTAATGATCACCAGAGCCTTTATAAGCCTAGCCATGCAACCCAACCCAATTCTGTCCATATGTATCATGGGAATTTATTAAGTATTGATATTTTAGTTAGAAATTTTCTAGAGTTTATGTGGGTGGGGAGGTATGTTAGTTTGGACATTACTATCTGCCTTTGTCTATCGGAGCCAAGAGGCCAGACCTGGGGGTAAATTTCTGATTTCCCATCCATTGGTCAAGGTTACACTTAGATAAGTTTAGGGATGGAGTCAGCTTCACATGAATGGAGATTCTTTTACAGAGCCTAGTGATGCTCTGAGATGTATATCTGTCTTATCATTTTTAACATGTCTTATTTATGTCACAAGCAAAATTTGAATCATTTGATATAGTGGTTCTAATGCTGTTCATTTTGCAGTTGTGCAAAAGGTCCATTACAGCTGGATCTGAGGATGTCTTGTATGACCTGTAGGAGACCAAGTATAGAGACTGGACTTTAAGGCACTCCACACAGAACAATTTGTTTATACCAAGCATTCTCCTGGTAAGGAACTTTTGTGGGAGTTCCAACTGTTGCATATAACTGATTAGGTACATGCTGAAGGGGGAATTATACTCATGAATGGGTCTAATAAGGGCTGCAAAAGTGGGTCTATGACTTCTTTGGACCTTGATACCATGTCCTCACTTATAAGTTTGATAACATAGAATGATTTTCTTACTAGCTTGGTCACATGTTGGTCAAAGACCAGATTACTGTCTACATATGTTCCCAAATACCTGACTACCGAGTCAACTCTTACACATGTCTTAATGATGGAGTAATTAGCCTGGCTGGAAGTTTTCCCAAAATGCACTATAGTGCATTTCTTGGCATTGAGTTTGAGAAGTTTGAGCTGAGCTTGTCACCCAGCAAATTCGCTATATCACTCTGCTCACTGAAGGTGACACCATTTATCACTAGTTCAGCACACTGGCGTGTGCTGCTTTAGAGGTTTCTGACATAGCTGTAGTAGGCCCTGTGGTTGTCTTTGGCCTGTGAGGATACTGTGACCTCATAATAGTATCTCAGCTGGTATTTTAGCAGTATGTTGGGGGTAATGCTTTACAGTCCAATTAATACCATTACACACATGATTTCACTTTACCCACTTCCTAAAATATATGTCTCATTTTTGTTAACCATGGAGAATCTGGCCTCCCTTCATTGTATGTCACTAACTAGGACATTAAACTCTTTCAGACTACAGGATTTATCTGTTTTCCAGAGATGGTATACATAGATAGATAGATAGATAGATAGATAGATAGATAGATATATGTGTGTGTCTGTGTGTGTGTGTGTGTGTGTGTGTGTGTGTGTGTGTGTGTGTGTGTGTGTGTGTGTGTGTGTGCGTAAGTGCATGCGTACGTGCATGCGTGCATGTGTGCGTGTGTGTGTGTGTGTGTGTGTGTGTGTGTGTGTGTGTGTGTGTGTGTGTGTGTGTGTGTGTGAGTGTGTTGTTTTTGCAACTAAACAACAAAGTAAGTAGTTGTTTTTGCTGGTGTTGGAAAGACAACTGGATAGTAAGGGGCATAAGACCTATCTCTGTCCCAAAGACATCCTCGAGTGACAGACTAAAAAAACAGTGCAATTGTTGTTTATATTCAAGCACCTTGTTGAAGCCCAATTATGTTCATAGATGAACTCTCTTGCCTTTCATAACACCTCCAGCAGTACCCCCAAAAGACTGGGTAAAGAGTAGGTAATTTATGAGGAGTCTAAAAAGTATTTTTGGAAGCACTGTCAGACAAAGATTCTGAACTAACTGGATCTGGTGTCAAGTCTTGAAAAATAGGCAAGTTTTAAGCCTCCATTACTTTTTTGTTTCAGGGAGTTTATATTTATTATGGCAATTAATTACTGAGAATGCTTAACCTTAGTGTTGTATGCCTTCCAATTTCTAAATGGATAACTGAAATCTCTCATCATAAAAGAATTATAATTTACAGGCAGTTCAACTAACATAAATAAATATTTCATAGTCATCAGGAGACATAGAAGGTAATCTATATCAGGTCATGGAGAGGTATTTTAATTTGTCTTACTTAGAGTACATTCGGCTTCAGTAAGTTCTGCCTGTGAGTCACTTGGAATTTGTCTGGAGACAATAGTATCTTTGACAAATATTGGTACTCTTCTGCAGTTAACTGTGGGACTTAAAGAGGAAGATCTGATCCCTGCTAAAGAAAGAGCACTATTTTGCAAACAGACAACATCTTCATCTAACTATACAAATATGGAAGTCTTCAAGTTGCAACAGAGCCTTGAGATAATCACATAATTATTTAGATTTCAGGTACTGGGTAGAAGAGCCTCTAGTCAGAGGCAGGATCTAGTGAGGTGGAATTTGCTACACTGGGGTATCCAGAAGATGGACTTTGCTTAAAAAGACATGATAGGGATAGAAAGGCTAACACATACCAGACCTTCCTAGAATAACCACAGCTACTTAACCAATTATTAAAGTGACTTAATTTTTCTTTGACTATAGGCATCATTCTGGATGATAGTAAAGATCCACTCTGGGCCAAAGTCTTGCCTGCATTAGACACATGCATAACGAGACCCATCATAGTTATATGTCCCTATGAGTGAATGCCTCAGATCATCAGTATACACATAGGCTACTAACAGGTCATAGTCATATTTGTCTGGTGTCAAGGATTTTAGGACTCTCAAATTATCACAGACCCTGTCCCCATTCTTATCCAGCCTGTAGAGAGGGAGAAAGTGAGAGAGGGAAGAATATGATTGTGCTACAGTAAAGTCAGCAAATGCAAAGGCATTACCATTTGTATATACAGACTTAGTAGGAGAAGACGGTATAGAGTCTGGAAGCTTGTGACTCCCTGCACTAAGTGATGAGTGTGATGGTGTTGCAGTACTGGTTTGAGACTGAGGCTTGATTGTTCTAACTGTAGGAGGCTTAAGGAGTAATTTCTTAATGACCTCAGGATATATGGGTATGATGCATGCATACTGAGATAGGAGTGGGCTTCTGTTACACTTATGAGTCATTAGTGCTTGTACATGCCAGGCCTCAAGGTTTTGTAGATACCTATATCTCGCAAATGCCATCATATTGATCTAACAGCAGCTGGTTATTAGGCAGTTGCTACATTGCTTAATAATACCAAGTGGTGAAAGGTTTGGTACTAAAGGGGTAAAAATAGACTGAACTTCCAACTGACAAGGAAGATTAAGTAGGTAATGAATATGAAAAGCCCATGCTTCGGGTAAATTAATTCAGCAGATATCTTAATGGTTAAGGCATGTCTTATTCAACTTTAACTATATCTTAGTGCACTAGTAACATAAACAATGTGTACAGGTGCTGATATCTTAATAAACTATAGTAAAAACAGGTTTACTATCAAAATTCTAGAAATCTCTTCTTTGAGTAATGACTTACCTTACTTAAACCGAAAGAGCAAAAATTACACCAGCATTTACTCACACCAATGAACGCAGTAATATCGATAATGTCAAAGTCGACATTATTGACATTACTCAACTTACCTTGACATCGAGATATGTCCTACACATGTTTTGCAGGGAGGGAAGTCCCCCTCTACCCCCCACATCCCCTGTTGATTATATATTAATATTAATTATATATTCTAACTTCAAGATCGCACTACAGGGAGGAAAAGGTTGGTTTTCTTGATCCTCACTGTAATGCAATCCGATTTATTTTATTTTTATTTATTTTGCATTTGTTGACCAGGATAGTCTGACTGGATGCATGTCCATTTTCAGCGGAGGCCTGGGGAGAAAAGCTCCAAGGGTAAGCAGGTACAGCATTACATAATACCAGCATTGCATATTACAAACAGACTATTTACAGTGATTACATACGTAAGCAAGTTAAATAAGTTCCACAGGTTAGAGTTAATCCCGAGCGTAAGTCAGGATTAAATTAAATTACACAGTAAACTGGTTAACAGATTTTTACACATTCTAGAGAGAGTTAGCCAGGCTTGATACATTGACATAGCCAGTTAAGTGCCACATGTTGTTTGAGTCTAGTTTTAAATTGACCTAAGGTAGAAAGTAAGGTAATATCAGCTGGAAGAGAGTTCCAGGGTCTACTTACAGAGTTTTCAAAGAGAGAGTCACCAGTTGTGTTATTAATTTTGCTAGTCTGAATTAGTAGTTTGTTAGAGGATCGAAGCGGTCTAGGATTGTTATAGGGGGTGATAATATTTTTAAGTGCAGAAGTATTGTCCGCATTATAGAGGATTTTAAAGGCCATAATCAGTTGGTTATACTGGATTAGGGTGGGTAGTTCAAGCCACCCAAGCTGGTTTAGATTGATGCAATGATGTGTCCTAAATGGCAGCCCAGTGCCAAACCTGGCAATGTGGTTGTAGCAAATTGAGAGTTTAAGGACAGTCTTGTTTAAATTTGAGAGTAGAGGGGGTGCATACAGAAGGGTTGAAAGAAGGTGAGAGTGAGCTATGGCAATTTTAGCTGGAGGGGTTAGGAAGGCTTTTATTCTGTAAAGTGACCCTAGATTTTTATTGATGGTTTTAATAGTTTGGTTAACATGTAGGTCGAATTTTACATTATTATCTATGATGACACCTGCACTGCAGTGGTGGTGCTGCGGTAGCATTGTCACCTCACAGTAAGACGTTGTCCTATTTGATTCTCAGCTAGAATGTCTTCTGTGTGGAGAACTGCGTGAATGGGCGTACCTTCGTTGAAGGTTGTGCATCAGGGCTGGCAACTCGGCATGTCAAAATCAACTGCCAATCATTAGCGGACTGGAGTTCTGCTGTGGCGAACCCTAAATGGGAAAAGCCGAAAGGCACAACAACATCTATGATGACACCTAATAGTTTTGTAGAGGGTTCAGGGGAGATTATTATGCCATCATTTGAATTTATGGTAAAGGTGAAAGCAGTAGACCTACGTCTTGGTGAAAACAATAGCATTTTAGTTTTTTTGGGATTTAGGATCAGACAACGTTCAGAAAGCCAGTTTTCTATAGTATTAAAGGTGATCTGGGTAGCTGACCATAACTCTATTGGAGATGTGGCCGAGCAAATCAGAGTAGAGTCATCAGCATATTGGATACAGCTGAATTTTGGGATAACAGTATAAAGGTCGTTAGTGAAGATGGAGAACAGCAAGGGCCCTAGTATAGAGCCTTGTGGTACTCCAAGGGTATTAGGTAGAAGATTAGAGAGTTTGTTCTGCCAGAGGACAGCCTGCTGTCAACCATTCAGGTAGGATTGAAACCATTGAAGGGCTCTAGTATATAGACAGAATGTTTGCAGGGTGTGAATTAAATGTTGGTGATCAACCATATCGAATGCCTTGGAAAGATCCAAGAAGAGGGCTGAGATTATATAATTATTGTTGTGATTATGGTTTATGGTGAACAAAGAGAGCCCGAGCATAGCGAGGGCAAATGTAGCGGGGCTATTGCAGTTTACAAGGTTTCCTAAGGTGTCCTAAAGCTATAAGGCAAGTATTATAGCTCTTAAATGTAAGAGTCAGTTTACTTAAGTTACAGGGGAAGGAGGCAAACATTCAAGTAGAAAAAAGAGCCCTATGGCTGACCAAAATGGTGACCTGCTTAATTACACAGCACTAAGTGTAAGCTTAACAAATGCTTTTTGTGTGCAACCTACTCTGCTTAAATGCTGAGAGTAACTGATTTTGTTATGGTGACCAATTGCAGTCCTGTAGACTCCGTTTTGTAGGTAAATGTAGAGTTCAATTAGGAAAAGAGAAAAGCAGAGATTCTAGGGTAAGTATGAAGGCAACAACAGGCAGTTATTTTATAACAATACGTTCAGAAAGGTTTGAGGGTGGGGGGGTAAAGTAGCACACCAATTGTAAACAGCAGCCCTCAAAACCACAAATGCAAGCTGCATCTCGATGTTCCCTTTGATGTAATTTCAACTCAGATTTTCAAATTTTGCACCTATACCCGCTACCATCTGAACAACACTAAACTAACTTTCAAACATTTGATAGTAAACCATAAAAACAATGCGTAAGGTGAGTAAGTACTAGAAGGATGACAGCTAAGTTAAGACTAGCAGGTAAAGAAGCCTGTGATACCACAGTATTAAGAGTGGAAATTCTAGTAGGACTAGAGTACTAATAATGCCTACACATGAAAAAGGTAGTATTAAAAGACTATAATTCAAGAACAGTACATCACAATTTTAAACTCAATGAAATGGCAGGCAAGGATGTTGCTCAGTAGTCTGAGAAGAGGGCAGTGGCTTAGATGCCACAACAATATTTATGTCAAGAAGATGCATACAGTTGTCACAAGATATATGTCAAGGTAGTTATGGAAGCTGCATAAACTGAAATAATTTATTATGTAATTTAGAAAAAAACATTTACATTAGTTGGAGAACAGATGCAATGTGATTTGGAAAAATATATATTTACACTGCATACAAGGTACAATACAATGACAGAATTAAATTCAAAGTATCTGCACTCTCATGGCATCAGATGGGTACTATACAAATCTAACACACACACACACACACACACACACACACACACACACACACACACACACACACACACACACACACACACAAAAAAAATCTGCAGGAAGCAACCAAGGTTAGCACTAGGCAATATAGTGCCTCTTGTAGTACCCTGCAACACTACCCCCCGGATTCACGAATCCTCTGTGTAAGACTAAATAAGTCTTACTCGGAGGCTGCAGTTGAACGGTATGATGTCAGCATGCCATGAATATTCATGAGGGCACGCTGACCAAACTGCAAGTATAACACGGACCGTGCAGGAAAGCAGGGGGCATGACCGACTGCCGAGCAGTCTAAATGTCCACGCCCCTGCAGGTGTCCAAAATGCAAAATGTAAACACACAAGAGCAAGTCTGCTCAAATGTCCATGTACCCAACACCACACTCCCTGACATTGTAAACCCCCATCTCAGTTATAAAAAGTAAAACATTAATTTTATTTTTTCTAATTCCCAAAATAGCTGTCCGTAATTGCACCTGTGTGCACGGGTATGCCCATTGCTTAGCTGCAGTTAGCAATCCCGACATGGAATAGCATAAGAAGGAATGTTTATGCAAATTATGCCAAATAGCAATAGCGTAATGGTAGAGCGTTCGCACAAAGAGGAGGCATTCACGGTTTGAATCCCACCACTCCCCTTCCTATTTATGTTTTAAATTAGTTAAATGAAATAATACCTGACATATATTATTACAATTTTATTAAAAAGCAGTGAAATGGCCTATGTATCAGTGAACAAAATATATATTTATAAAGGATCCTGACGTATAATTGCCCACAGTTAAGAAGCGCTTTACCCAGCTCAATAGAGTTGCCCGTAGCTAAATAGCACTTTACCCAGCGCAATGTAGTTGCCCATAGCTAAATAGCGCTTTACCCAGCGCAATCAGTTTGTGTGGAGGTGCGCGCCGTGCCAACCAGTGCACCGTAGGGAAAGGTAGAGCAATATAGAACAAAGTTGCTTAAACACAGCCACATCCCCTAGCCTGTCTGGAAAGTAGTAAAATAAAATGCAATGACAAGGATCGAACCCAGGACTCTGTGCACCATAATCAAAGTACAGCACCACTAAGCCATGATAGCTTAAGATACGCAGCCACTGTTAACATACATATACTCATAAATGGTAGATTAACCATTGCTAAGCAGGTCTGCAGTCAGCCGAGAATTTTCAAAAACAGCCAATCACAAAAAAGTGTGGGAAATGCATCATATTTAAGCCCCATAGGCGGGAATACTCGCCATAACTGATTGTAGCTCACATCTGCAGTTAGAATGGCTGGTGCTGGAGAGGGTACACACTGCCAAACGCAACGTTGGGGCATCGAGGAGTCGAAATACATTGTTTGGCTGCTTGTCCACTGTCATGAGTCAAGACTCCTGCAGGGCCAGTTCCAAGGGAAGGAGTACAAGGTAGAGGCTTGGAACCGGTTAACTCATGACCTCACCACTGTCACAGGTGTTCCTCGGACTGGTGAGCAGGTCCATCACCACCATGCAGACCTGAAGAGATGGAAGCAGGACCTACTGAACCAATGGATACAGGAGGCCCGTGGGATGCAAGATGCCCCACAACTGAGGAGGTAGCCATGGAATGCAGTATGTAAGAAATGATAATTGATTCTGTATAATGGATAGGTATGTCTCAATATCCCTTCATTTACTTCACAGCTGCAGGTGACCGTGCTGCGAATCAGCAAGCCTATGCAGATAGGCTGTTAAGGCTGCGCCACCAGGCAGGTTAGTGATTATTCTGCATGTATTGTTATATAAAATAGGGGAGGAGCCTGAAAGAAAGTGTTGTAGTCCAATAATACAGCCATAAAATGACCTGAATAAGTCCTCTGCATGTACTGTTACATGAAATAAGTCAGAGAGCCAGAAAAAGAGCATAGTAACCCATTAAGAAAGGTAAAATATGTCCGGAATAATATCTCTGCAGGTACTGTCATATAAAATAAGTGAGCAAGCCTGAAAAAGAGTGTTCTAACCTATTAATAAAGGTATAATATGTCTTGAATATGTCTTCCATATGCACTGTAATATCAAATAAAGGAGTGAGCCTGTGGAAAAGTGTGTAATGTAATTAATAAAGGTATAGAACCTGGAGTGTGTCTGTGTCACTTACTCTGAAATGTTGTTGTACCCTTGCATTATACAAATAGTACTGTTTTAATAAGTGCTGGCAACACACAGTTGGGCAGTCCCATCTAAAGTGGGTGATGGAAGTGCTAGTAGCTGTGAAGCATATATACAGTCCTCAACAGTCAGTTACTGGCTGGCATGCATAAGTAAATCTGGCACATGAGGAGCGTGTTAATTTGTTCCCCAGAAATGTGAGTGTGCTACAAGAAATGCAGGGTTCTGTAGAAATTTAACTGAAAATGTCACGTGAACACATCCAGATATGTAGATATAGAAATATAAATAAAATAAATAACTATGTAGGAGTAACATCTGCATCTTGGACAGTTAGTATGTCAGATATAGGTCAGGTATATAATGAACTAGCCAAACCCATTACACAACCTAATGCATGTTGCCAAGTGTAATAATACATGTAGGGGATATACACCTGCAGTCAATAGGAATGTAGTGTAGAGTAAAAGTACTTATAAGATGTTCACTTTGATGCATGTGCCCTGTTCAAACACCACAGTCATGGTGGCCTGTTGCCAGCAATCACACCTGCATGCTGCTGGAATGTCCACTGTTATTCAAAATATGTATGTGTTATGCTTGCTGTTCAACTGTTGGAACCTTGGTGTGTTGGGTTAATGGGAATATTACTGCATGCTGTTACAACTAATTTGGAATGCTGTTGTTTATGTTGTAATTAAACACACCTAATCACAGAACGTATGGGAAGGCCAGTCTCAGTGGACCCACCTGTCCCAACTCAGCTGGCAAGTGCACCTGGTACCAGCAGGTCCGGTGCCCAGCCCAGGCTCCCCTCCTCCGTTGGTCCTGTGCCACCTTCAGGTGGAAGTGCTGCAGGGGATGGGGCTCATCCCCCCGTGCAAGCATGGGCAGAGAAGGGCCACCTGTCACCCTTTGAAGGTCTGGGTTGTGGTGCGTAGGGAGATCCAGCGTTCAGTCCCTGATCCCCACGCCAGCTCAAGGCGAGAGTGGCGCATCTCACGGGTGAGCCTGCCCGTTCTATGCAGCCCCCAGCACAGCCACCCTCGGGGCTGTGAAGGTGCAGTGGTGACTGCCCATGGGCGGGGATCTCAGTTCCACTGTTACCATCTGTGGGCTCATGGGCTTGCGATTTCCAAACATCCATCCCTGTCAATTGTGTTCACCCACCCCATGTGTCATACACTGCCCCTGTATGCATCTTGTCTGTCTTGTCTGTTTACCTCCCCAACCTACCTCCCCAAATATACCTACTTCCTCAGCCTCACTTTCCACTCTCACCTGAAAAAAAAAAGGGCAATCTGTACCCACAAAAAAATTACGCCCCATACATAGCTGCCCATTTTGCACACATGTCCGCTGGACATGTAAACTGATAATTATAATTGGCAGTACAACATACTTTGTTGTCCTCACCCCTCTCCCAGGGGTGGAAGGTTTCAAATTTCACTCCAAAATTCTTGCATATGCATAGCTGTTGCTGGTAAAGAAATGGGCAGCTATGAACCTTCCCTACACCTGTCCTGCACATCCCGAGCTTATTTTTCCTACTGACTTTCCCTCTTTGTGCCCCCTTTTTCACCACTTTCCTATCTCCCTATTTTCTTTTCTTTCAAAGAAATTAGCACGGGGGGTAGCGGGAGTAAGCACTTTTAAGCAGTAGTAAGTGGGTTTAAGCGAGTGTGCGCATGTGTGCGCTTAGCTAAGTGATGCGCAAACCTGCTCAAACCTGCTTACAACTGCTTAAAAGTGCCTTAGTCACTCAATGTCAGGGCCCTTGTTCTGCTCAGCAGCAAAATAAATACCTCTTCCAGTTTCGAACCCCAGACCATTGACACAATAGACTGCATGAATTACCACTAAGCCATAACAGATATACAATAACCTGGTGCTCAAATAAATATATCATGCATTTCAATGACTGAATGTAAAGGAAATATAGGAAGGCCATAACACAAAGCTTGATTTGAGGATCTTTACCAGCAATTGTTGTGAAATGCATTACATGAGTGTGATATGAGAAGCAGCCATTCTAGCAGCAAATAAAGTTACAGAGGCACTTTACAACCCCCACACAGTATCATAGCAGGACAAACAGTGGCAAATCTGATTAGGGCAGAGGCCATACTACCCAGCTGTGAATACGTAACAGGGATGCCCCTGATTGTGAAACATATTTAAGCTGTGTCCCTCTGAATCCCTCTGAAAAGTACTGACGTCAGTCAGAAAGGTGGGGTATTACACAATGAATACTGACAATAATAACAGTAGACACTGCTTGTACCTCATAAAAGGAGTACATATCCATATGCACTGCTTCACACAAGTCTAGACTTTTACTGTCTCTATTATGTGTAAGGTGTACTTCACATTTATCTACTTATCCCTGACTCCATGCAAAGATGTATCTGACTGTTTCATAGGCCTGGCAGAGGCACAAACACACAGGCATAGCAGCTATCCTGCTGTTACACACACTGCAAATAGCTGTGGTAGGACTTCCACAAGCATACCCTTATGTAGGAGTACAACACAGAAATACCAAAGGATGTAGCCATGTACTGGTAGCAACTGACTGTAACAATGCCATTGTACTAGTGATGAAAACACCTGTGGGTTGCACAGACAAAGAATAACAGTGTAACAATTGACTACCATCTGGATAGGTTCACAGTTGGGAACTATGCAGACAGACCACCTGCCTTGATAAACCAACAGGTACTTACCAATCCTTTAAGTCCAGTAAGATAACATTCACACAATAATACATAATGCTCTCTGTATGTCAGCACCCCCCCCCACACACACACTTTAAATACACTTGTGTGTTTAGGGTCTACCAAGGATGTAGGTAGGCATACACAGTACTGGAATTGTCCAGTTGTCTTGTGAACCCTGTGCTAATGTCAACAATAAAACCACAAACCCTGCAGAAGTGACTACATTAATATTCACAGTATAACAGTTCACAAACAGTTCATGTGCCAAAAGAATACTTCTCAATAACTACGTTTGTATGGCAGTTAATTATATGAGTGGAAAAGAAACTACATAGTCACAGAAATGTTGTGTAAGTATTTGTAGGGGTGAGTTAAACTCTACACTGATAACTCTGTACTGCAAGTGGCAACAGTAAGGCCTGAGTACAACATGTACATCACTGTCTACACCTCTAGCTTCAGATATAAGAAGTATACCAACCTTCTGACTTACACAACAGTGTCCACAGCAAACAAGCATGGGCCCCACTCTGGAAATCTGAAAGGGCTATGCCTACATACCTTAGTAATTTATAGCATTGGGTTGCTATGACAGTGAGTACTGCAATTACCACACAGCAGGCTGTATGCATTTACCAAATGCTGGGCACCAATTGGTGCAGAGGGCATCACATGCAGATTCTACTTGCTATCCCCACATGCAATCATTACATTGCATGTTTCAGCAACTACTGAAAAACTTTATTACTTAATAAAGAAACCTTACTTAAGTAAATATTATATTTACTTCTTTAAAACCTAAATATATTAGTTAAGAAAAAACAAACTTAACTAATAACCAATAATAACTAATAAGTAACTTTACTTAATAAATAAAAAAAAAACATTGAAAAGCATACACAGACGGACCTAACAGTGAGTAACAGGTATGTAACAGATTTGTAGTTACCGGCAAGTAGTAGATGTTTATGAATAGTACTGTACATACTCAGAAACATGCATAAGTGGCAGCAGTAGGTATGTATGCAGTGATGCCATGCATAACTACTGCCATGGACTGTGTGCAGTGGGACATAACTGTGACATATGTATCTCAGCATTATATGTCGAACATCTGAACATGTTATCTATGGTCTGTACAGTACTGCATATAATGGCAGTTTGGGGAGTAGTGCAAACACCTATATAAACTTGGATGTGACAGAGTAAGACATGCATGATAGTAACATAATTTGTAGCTCAGCATTGGCAACTGCTGTACCAGGCTAGTATAGTAGTGTTATCATTTGCAGCTATATATACTCCCTGTACTATTACTGTATGCACACATGTGACAACTGTCCATGTTGTAGCAAGGCCCAACAGGTCATCCGTGAGGTGTACGGACTTACAACAGTGTGGACCCTGTGTGTGTATGGCACACACATATGGAGAGATATGTATGTTTCTGATAAATTAGCAACTGAACATGTGCATAGAGCAAGGGACATACTGCAACTGTTTGTGAAGGGTGGACAATTATATGTTGTTGCAGGTTGTTATGTGCATTTTTATATGTAGGTGGTAGTGTGTGGGAAACAAGACAGCATACTGTGCTGGCATATAACATGTGGCGTTTAAATGCCGTGGGTATGATTCCTCAGGTTTTAGTCTTCCAGATAGGGGGTCCTGCTAAAGGTACATGGGCTGAGACTACCTTCCATGCATTCTGCACAAGACTGTGCAATATCATTACATAACTGCATCTCTCTCACCCTTTGCATAATTGGTATTCCTACCATGAAAGGTGGACTGTATATGTGCCTACATGTATATCTATATGTACACCAATGGATGTTCATATGTATGGCCAACCTCAATGTTGCAAACATATTGCCATCCCTCATGTTAAAAACCCTGTACCCATGAACTACCACATAGGTGGTAGTCTACTCAACACCGAAAGTGTGATGAGAGACTATGGAACAAAGGTGGACAGTAGTGTCCCTATTGATAATCACAGTGCCACACTAGTCATGTAAACTGAGTAAGGTCCACATGTCATCAGAAAAGGTGTGTCATCCATGGAATAAGAGGTCAGTGTTCCACTGTACTCATCAGTCATAACACCCATCATAGAGTACATTGGCCCTGTGGGTATGTACCTCAGAAGACATCCACAGCGACAGTAGATGCCAGACACATACCTCACAAAGAGTATTACCAGACTCAAACAGATGCCCTATGCAGACTGTCTTATAAAACCACAGCTACACTGTGTCACATACCACCTTCCCAGAGGCAACCTCTGCCTAACATACAAAGCTATGCCAAACCCACAGGTGTTGGATATGCCCCATATATACAGATTACACTCCATACAAGCTACACACTGTACTGATCTAAACCCTGTAACGTGAAAAAGAAGAACATGCTGGAGTGGTACATTATCATCTCAGACACATACCATACTCTGGAACTAACCACCTATCAATAGCAAATGAAGGTCCTCATTAGCAGTTGTCATGAATAATCATGATGAGTGGGTGTGAAATAGGAAACACAAACTGGGAGTCACCACTGTGGCTCTGCATGACAGGGGCACATGAACCTACATTACATGGGTGTGGAAGGGGAGGGTACCATATGGCTAGGCTTCCATAGGTCCTACGATAATAGCCTATTAGCTACCTAGGACCCGATACACACACAAATGTACTTGTTGCATTACTTGCTATGTGAGGTTGACTGGTTGTGATGGTGAATATGTAGGTGAATGTGTCAAAGTTGTGTATATGTGTGATAGCCTAGTGTGAAACCGTGTATATCATGGTATGTAGTGTTGTAGCTCAAATCCCAGCAAAGGATACGTATGCTATTGCTAGGCAGGAAAAGCAGTAAGGCATACGGTGTGACGTAGTCCCATGGTGTTGACTGGAGTGTGCCATTGTAGGCTTAAGCAGTACATGTATGCTTATTGATTGGTAACACTAGTGAATACAAATCATGTATGAACAGTAGTACTACCTGAAGCTGTAGGCCTAAACAGCACAGTATGGTTTATATCCACATTGCTTGGACACACTGTTTTGTTTGTTACCTGTAGTCCTCACACATTACAAACCTCAGGCACGAGGTTTTGTATGTGCTGACACACAGTACTATATGTTACACAGGTAAAACTGATCTGGGTTGCCATATCTATGTGTTCTGTAGGTATGTCTGATGTGTGTGTGGCTATGCCTGTAACATGGCCTTGGTGGTATGTGTGTCACAGGATATATGTACATATCTAGCAACATGTGTAGTGTATTACAGCAGTATGCCACCTATGGTGATGAATGTGCACATTTGTTACTGAGGAGTTTGCTACCAACAAGTAGCGTGGTGTACTCATAGTACCTAAACTCTACTTAACATTCATTTCAATGGATGACAAATGTCTGCATGCATTAGCTTCATACACACCCCCTATGGCTAGGTGGTGCATTGTGTCACATAGAGTGTGTCATGTACTGTTGTATAGACTTACATACTGGTTCCACTTTGTTGCTGTGCAGAACATGTTTTGGAATATATTATGTGCCAGGCACTGCCAGGCAGTTGTGGGCTGAGCAGTCCTATGTGGTATGAAAGGTGTGTATCTACTGACAGCCAATAGGATGCTATTTATAGCATTGCATTGATGTCTGTACTTTAGCATGTTAAGTGTGGCAGATGACTTGCTCACAATGACTGTTTTATTGTCTTACAGGAATATGTCTCACAACAGGAAGCCTGCCTATTCCCCTAAGGAGGAGGAGGTCATCTTTGATGCCCTGGTACAGCATTACAACCTGCTGTTCTCCAGATCTAGCCAGGACCAGCATGGACACACTGCACTGTGGCAGGATGTTGTCCATTGGGTGAATGATGTAGGCATGCATAACTGGACTTATGGGTAGGTACGCCATCACTGCAGTGATTTAATCAGACATGTCCGGCAGCATTTTTATTATTTATTTATTTATTTATATTTGTTGACCGGGAGTGTCCGACTGGAAGTAGGTCCATTTTCAGTGGAGGGCCGGGGAGAAAAGCTCCACAGTAGTTACATTGGATTACATAGCGATTAACAATTTACATAGCAATTACTTACAACATATTTACAGATGAAGAACATAGTACATCAGTAGACAACGAGAATATTTATCTGTGAAGTACATAACAGACATTAACAAATGTTAAAATAAGAAGTTCCTGCTGTATAAGTACTAGGCTTATGAGCATATGAGCATGCCTCTGATGTCCACAGACAACAGCTTGCCAAAGGTGGTGGTGCATCAACACATCCCCTCTCACCAGAGTGGAAGAGATGCTCCTCAGCATGGTGGCTCCTGGACAAGTAGTACAACAAACATGCATCATCATGGAGGCCAGAGTCACCCAGCACGTAGATACAGAGCATGCAGGTAACATGGCATATCTGTAGACTACTGTTAGATCAATTGTTAGAACATGCATTTGCCAGATGCGTACTGTGTATTCAGAAGATGTGGAGCCTGGTGTCATGCAATACTGATAATTTGGAACATAATTTGTATGCCTGTGACTGTCACCTCTTGTACTACTGTGGAATTGTGAACACACAGCAGCAATACCATAGTTGTTGACACTGACAAACTGTCTCATATCCTTGTAGGTCCCCCTGGTGTGATAGCAAGACAGCACACCCATGCTGGTGAGTGTTCTACATTTAATATAGCATATAACATGTGCATGTCATAGGAGACCTGTAGGCCATATACACATGTAAAACACCTACACATAATGCATGCTCTGCATGTTCTCTGTGGGACTATGCACATCCCAATAACATGAGTATCCACCTCAAACACATGCAATACACAGAGCATCCCAACCAATTGTGGTACACTGTAGTGGACATTGTATAGGCAGAGTCAATACACATGCACACAACATACACCACTGTGTCATATGCAGTTAGTGTTAATTTGATACACATGGCATATGTAGACACCTGCTGTAAGGTCATACTCCAGTATCCCAAATGTCAATAACACAGCACACATACTATACCTGGGGGTAGAGGACTATCATGGGGTGGTGTGACATGCTTCAACACACAACACATTCATGTGAGGCAATGCTGCCTATTGAACACCTTACATACCCATGTAACAACTGGCTGTGAAATTGTTAATGTAGCCAAAGTGGTACAGGTCAGGTACAGCAAGATAGTTGCCAGTGTGCCATACATTAGTGGCCTTGAGTGACCACATGATGCTGCCTGATGATGGCTCATGGTACTACACTACATTCAGTTACAGTAACTACAGTACTACACATAGCATTCATTGCTATACACTTGACAGTTGTGTGCATCCAGCCATGGTATGTATACCTATGAGTGATGGTGCACAGGACATTGGAAAGTGTTCCAGACTTGCACAGCAATGTTGTGTCCATGTATACATTGTGTTCCGGGGTGAGGCCAATCAGTGAACAACACACATGCATCAAAGACATGTATACTGTTATCAACAAGGACTCTCCACACTCGCACTGCATGCTGTTGAGCAACACACATCCTGCATGCTGACACGTGTGATAGGACTCTTTGGCTTGTGATACTGTACTACACCATCAACCACTAATGGATATGTTCTGTATTGCTGTTGGTGTGTGTGTGTGTGTGTGTGTGTGTGTGTGTGTGTGTGTGTGTGTGTGTGTGTGTGTGTGTGTGTGTGTGTGTGTCAACTTGACTGAGTAGTGTATGTGTGCATGTTTGCATGTGTGCATGTGTTCATGTGTGCATGTGTGCACGTGTGCATGTGATCATGTGTGCATGTGTTCATGTGTGCATGTGTGCATGTGTACATGTGTGCATGTGTACATGTGTGCATGCGTGCATGTATGCATGTGTTCATGTGTGCATGTGTGCATGTGTGCATG
Organism: Protopterus annectens; assembly: GCF_019279795.1. Taxonomy (NCBI): domain Eukaryota; kingdom Metazoa; phylum Chordata; order Ceratodontiformes; family Protopteridae; genus Protopterus; species Protopterus annectens. The sequence goes on from NC_056745.1 coordinate 889,058,352, forward strand.
TGTTCATGTGTGCATGTGCGCCAACATCCTGTACAGATTGTGAAGTGCGTTTCCTATCTTCCTCTCACAGGTGCTGAGGTATTGGATGAGTGCAGCAGGGAACCTGAGGTCACTGCCACAAATAGTGGGCATGATGACACATGTGTAGTGGCACAGGCAGGTTTGTCAGGGTCTGTCGTTTGTCCGCCAATCGACAGTACACAGCTGTCCACCCCATCTATGCGCACATTCATACTGCCGATACATTCCTCAACACCAATGGCCTTAGGAGAGGAACAGCATACAGCAGGCACTGACCAGGATAGTGTGGTATCTATGGCACATGCAACCCTACACAGCAGCCATACCCAGACACCTGGAATGGTACCCCATAGGCATATGTCCAGGGGTGCTCGTGGGAGCACTGCTGGTCGTAATGCCCCTGGCAGACGTGCCCCCACAGGTCTCACAACCTCTGCCATATTCCGGTCTGTAATGCAGGCACAGACACATATGGAACGGTACACCAGGCAGGGACTAAGGGTGCAGAGGGCTCACAACACCGCTATCAATGACAGTATCCATGACCTTGCCAGTGCCATCCGTAATTACACCGAGGTCATTGAGAGACATTGGGGAGAGACACTAGATGTCCTCCACAATGTAATGTCCATGTGCCAGGACAGTGCAGGACAGCTGAGACGTTGACTTGGACATATGCCAGCAACATCATCAGCTGGCACTTTTCGCGGACAGCACACATGTCCCAGCCGCTCCCGTAGTGGCAGAACCAGCCCCAGCAATGTTGGTGCTGGGCTGTCAATAGACCATCCTAGACGACCACATGCAAGTGGCTCTGGCCAGTCCCAACAGGGACATGGGTCCAGTCAACATCCCACTGCCTCTGACGATAGTACCCAGTCTGGCTTGGTATCCGATACTGTTCGTGGCACCCCTGGCAGGCACAGGTACTGTGTCCGTGGCCAGAGACAGTGAGCTGTACAGCCTGGCAGGTACAGTCCGTGGTTGTCCCACAATCACCCGTATGTGGCAGCCACAAGGTGGAACTGTGTGCATGCAGACACACACACACATAAACCAAACACCTAGGGCTAACACATACACACACACATTACACCAACATTGACACATACTGTACTGTTGTCCCTCACACACACACACACACACACACACACACACACACACACACACACACACACACACACACACACACACACACACATGTCAATTGGATGTGTTATTGCCGAACTCTGGCAAACCAATAACACACCCTGTGCATATGATGAAACTGTGCAACCTCTTGTCATCTGTGACAATGATGCAGGAACAGGCTTACATGGTGCTGATGCACAGGGTGACCTAATAGCAGTGTAGCAATGTTAGCATGTTGTCAACAGCAAGGTGTACTGATATCCTTGTAGGTATATCTGAGCAGGCATGATGCATTAAAGCTATGATTATCAATGTAGTATTGTTTACACCAGTGTTAATTCCAATACTGTATTGTCCGCCCATATGCCACTTGTCTGATGTGTGCAGTACTGGCAGCATGTGTTGGTGAGTGGATGGTACATGTGTGATGTGTGCAGTACAGATTATAGGTTCATAGGTTCATAGGTTCATACTAGGCTATCTGCCCAAGGGCATTTATAAGCCTAGCCCATAGTTATGTGGCTTTCGCCACCCCTTTAGTTTGAATAAAAACTATGCCTATCATTTTTCTGTGCCTCTGTCAAGCAGTGACACTGAAGTAATCCCTGGGGTATATCTGCGATCTCCCATCCATTGGTCAAGATTCCTCTTGAACAAGGCCAGCGAGGTGCTCTGCCTCACATGTACCGGGATTTTGTTCCACAGCATAGGGAGTCTCTGGGTGATGAATCTGTCCCTCCAGCACGTTCTATTTATAACCGTGTCAAGGTTTAAGTCTCCGCCTTGTGGTTCTGAGGGATCTAGATTTTTGAGGTGAAGCATATTCATCAAATCTGGGTTTGACATGGCCTTATATGTCAGGCACAGGTCACCTCTGAGCAAGCGGTATGAGACTGAATAAAGCTGGAGTTCTTTCAGTCGGGCAGCATAAGACATATTTTGAGACCCTTTATCCTTTTGGTGAGGAACTTTTGGGGCCTTTCAAGCTGCATCAGGTGTCTGGTCAGATACATTCGAACGGGCATTGTACTCAATCATAGGTCTAATGAGTGATGAGTACAGGGGACGATGACCTCCTTGATCTAGATGTGAATCCCTTCATGATCAGGTGGGCGATATAGAAGGTTTTCCTAACTACTTTAGCAACATGAGTGTCAAACGAAAGACTACTGTCAACTTGGGTCCCCAGATCCCTGATGACTTTTTTTGTGCTCAGTGGATTGTCACCTATATGGTAGCTAGGGGTAACCTTGTTTTTCCCAAGGGTATGACTATGCATTTTTGGCGTTTAACTTCAGGCCATGGCTCTGGCACCAGTTATCCGTTTCTGTGAGGCCCTTCTGGAGGATATCTGTGTCAGATGTGTTTTCGACTATGGCGCCCAGTTTGCAGTCATCTGCAAACTTTGTCAGCCATAACCCTCCTGTGTTTGCTTGTACTTCAGAAAAGTAGATGCCGAACAAGAGTGGACCCAGGACTGAGCCCTGTGGGACACCACTTGTGACAGGCTTTGAGTCTGACATGGCTCCAGCAACTCTGACCCTGTGGGTTCTGTCGCTAGCCAGTTTGCAACCCATCTTGTGATGTATGGGTTTACATTCAAGCTGATGAGTTTTTCGATGATACCTGAGTGGGGTATTGTGTTGAAGGCCTTTGCCAGGTCGAGGTAGGCTGTATGGACTGCCTTTCCCTCATCAATGGCCTTGGTGACTGTCTCGAAAAAGTCAACCAAGTTTAAGAGGCAGGATCTGCCTTTGACAAAGCCAAACTGGGTTGGATCCAAAGTCTGCAAGTTCCCTATGTCTTTATTTATGAGTTCCATTATGATCCTCTCCATGGCTTTGCAGATAAGGCTTGTCAAGCTTGCAGGTGTACATTTGTGAACATGGTGGAGGTGCACCATCTGCATGTATGTGCATAGTGGACACATGGGAAGGGTGACATGCCCTGTATTACAGTGTTAACACTTCATATTTTCTATTGGTGGCCAGTATGCATTTTACTTCACATATGTTACGACTTGGGTACACATGTGTGCATGACATGGTTTGACACTATGCTGCAGGTGATACTGTTTATATTGGTCATTGTTTTGCATACTGGTAGTATACATAACCTCAACAGCCTGACTTTACCCAATCGCTAGCTGATGTCTTGACAACTGACACACAGATGTAGGATACACAGTAGCATTTGAGTCCTTCCGATATTATACTATATCAGTAACCAGTGGTATTGGCGGCCACACATTCCTGGGACCACTCCTGTTTGGCATGTAGATGTCCCAGGTACAAGCAAACACACTAGGGATATCTCCGTCCAGATCTGGCAATGCATACAGTGGCCTACAATGCATTCTCCAGATGAGACACATCCTCCACAAGGGTATCATACAGACAGATACCTGTTGACCAACACATGCTGTAAAGCTATAAGCCAACTATAGCATAGTCATCCACATTTACAATACATAGTATCCTGACAGTACCACATTGTTAGTAGCCCACAACATGTAGCAGGGGTACCAATGTGTACATACAGCCACATGTTATGTCATCTGTTCTTTGGTATTTACATTTCCAAAGGTATGCTGATGCCCCTCAGTGAATAACATAAGCATGAAGGGGTCTGTATGCATATCCATGGAGGTGTTGTACACCTGTAATGAATGGCCATTATTGACAGTCTGTGTTGTGTTTGAACATGTCTGACATATACCCCAGGCATGCACCCTCACTCACACTATTCTATGGAAACTGTCATGGGTGTGTGTGACACAGATGACCTAGGCCACAGATCACTACATTGGCTGGCCTTGACACATACATACATATGTGACCTAAGGTCTGAAAAGCAGCAGCACAGACTGTCAATGGTAACAGATGTATTTGTGTAGAAAGCAGGCTTCACACCTATGAACTCATTGATGTCACATGTACATATATGTATTTGCCACACAGATAACAATTGAGGTCACGTGTACATATATGTATGTGCCACACAGATACCGGAAGTGTGCAATGCATATACTGTTGTTTTACTGATATGTCATACAGTTGTAAAAGCAAAACCCACCACACTTAACCAACAGTGTCACACACACTCAGCAATTGCAGGATTCAAACCCCTACCTAATTATGTTATGATACTAGAGAGATCCGCAGTAACACGACACACTATATGCTTTACTGGAAGCTTTCATTTCCACTGCTGTATTTCTGGGATACTGACATCATCAGACATGCCAAAGAGGAGATTACCTCTTTGAATGTGTTTTCACAGACTCCAAAAAGGGCACTCCTTTCAAAGAAAATCACACAGACACATACACCCCCCCACCACACACACTCAGCGATTGCAGGATTCAAACCCCTACCTAACTATGTTATGATACTACAGAGATACGCATTAACACGATGCACTACATGCTTTGCTGCGTGTTTTTTTTTTCTCCTGCCATATTTGTAGGATGATGACATCATCAGCCTTGCCAATGAAGAATCTACCTCTATTCATGTGTTTTCCTAGTCTTCAAAATGGGCACTCCTCTCAGAAGTGATCACACACACACATAAATCACCCACTCCCACACACACAGAGCAATTTCAGGATTCAAACCCCTACCAAACTATGCTATGACACTACAGAGATACGCATTAACATGATGCGCTATATGCTTTACTGGGTGTTCTTATTTCTCCTGCTATATTTCTAGGATGCTGATATCATCAGACTTGCCAAAGAAGAATCTACCTCTATTCATGTGTTTTCCTAGTCTCCAAAAAGGGAGCTCCTCTCACAAGAGATCACACACACACATACACCCCCCCCCCACAGACACAGAGCAATTGCAGGATTCAAACCCTACCTAGTTATGTTATGATACTACAGAGAAACACATTAACACAATGCGCTATATGTTTTACAGGGTGTTTCATTTCTCCTGCTGTATTTGTAGGATGCTGACATCATCAGACTGGACATGGGAATGTGTGTGCACTTTGTTTTATGCAATCCCAGGAATGAACCATGTGGGTCAGCAGGTGTTAACAGCTTGAACAGGACTCCACAATTCTTAGCTTGTGTGATCTCTCTGCAGACAAATTTCCATTCCTTCATATGACACTACATATTTATGCACAGGTTGTTGAATTTGTGGATACAACATGTGTCTGTGATGTTGATAAAGGGGTACTCAGAGTCTATGTGGAACATGTGTAGCTCCCTTCAGTGATGTGTGTCCCGGGTGGCTGCCTTGCAAACAGTCTAGCAGGTTTGGGAACCAAGATCTGCCCATGATCATACCACAGTTGGTAGGGCTGTGTGTTTGTCGGCTTCCAATAGCTCTGTTTATGACTTCAATGGCCTTGCAGATCAGACATCATAGGCTTATAGGACTATAGTTCCCATGGTCTGTTGTGCACCAAGACTTGTGGGGTGTGCCATATGTTGCTGTAACATATTCAACAGTTTCAGATCCTGTAGAGAGGGTGTGGCTCAACAGACTGTTCAGGTGCAGGGTCTGTTTGTTCTGTAGTTCACTTATGACACATATCGGGAAAAATGTCATCCAATTGCTGCCATATTTCCGGCTTTGGTAGGAGCTGTTTACCCATTCTACATGTGATATCTCCTGGTATGATGATAGGGACATTTGTCAGTGGGAGGTGGGTATGTATGTATGTATGGGCCTGTCTGACAGGATGTCGGCATTGTCAGTCAGGTACAGTTGGCCCTGACTCAGGGCATATATGTGTGTATGACATAACTGAAGGAAGTGTCATGGTTCTGTCTGGACTCCTTCGCAGATAATCTTTCAAACACACCAACATACCTGAGCACTAAACCCCTATTATACTCTTTTACACACTTAATGCCCTACTGATCCTTTTTGATCAGTCAACAGAGAGTATGCCATCATAATATCCTGGCATGTCCAACGGTTGGTTTCGCGTGTACTCTCCAGTCCAGCTGGTGAATATGGGACTTTTGAGGCAATGTTACAACTGCCTTATGTACACAGACAACCCTCACCTCCTCCCAACAAACACAGATATATGTGGGAGATGCAACTATATAGACAAATGGGAGACTGAGCTCTCCTGACCCATGACCAGCACAGTCTATCAGGTGGTGAAGGTAACCACACACACCACAACTCCGTCACACATAGACCTATAGCGACAGCAAACAAACTACATTACCACAAAATTACATACTCTGAGGCTCTACATAATATCTGCCTAAGCAGCAGAGACCTCCTAAGCAGACACCCAGACAACTGCTACCCCACGACATTACCCACATATCACATAATTCACAAAGTCAGTGTGCCACACAGTCACTGTCCTTAGGGGTAAAAACACCCCTAATACACTTGTAATAGATGACTCTATTGTCAGACACACTGACGTCACATTCACCAGGCTGAACAAGGAGAAGGACACTTTGCGCTGTCTGTCGGGTGGCAGGTTCTGCCACATTAAACATGCACTCAGGTCACTCCAAAGTAAGTACTAATATGGCTCCATCATTGTCCATGCTGGTGTGACTTACCTCAGACGTTCCTCCCTGGACTGCATGACAAGGGACATAGAGGAGCTCTGTGATCATGTAACCCAGGCCAGTATGACCCTGACCTTGTGTAGCATCTTACCCTCACCAAGAATGATAGCACAGTATACAGACAAGCTGATCAATTGTAACAGTTGGCTAACATATTGGTGTCATTCAAAGGGGAACCAGAGTCTGTCAGCCTAGGATGACATGGTCGACATGCCACGTAGCTTGCCTATGGACAGCTTGCACCTGTCACCCCTGGACTTTCAAATACTGACTAAAGCTGTTGCCACCACTGCAGTGACTTTTTTGGGCAAGGCTCAAATGACAAACCCACCTCCATGGACAATACAAGGTAAAAGAAATTACGGGTAATGCTGCTCGACACCAGATGTCTAGACCCCAGAATGCATGCACTCAAGACTCTCCTCAGTATGGCGAATGTCGATATCTGTGCAGTAACAGACACTTGGTTCAAGCTCCCAAATGCACACCAGTACTACCAGGTTATACTTCATACCATGCTTTTCAGCCACAATACTTGGACCGACCAACAACTTTAGGGGAAGTATCCGTATACATCACAGATACACGCACCTCCAGGTTAGCAGCACTGCAGGAAGCATCAGAGACCATACATGTGCAGCTAACAGTGGGCAAAACTGCGTTTCAGTTTGTAGCCTGCTACAGACCACCCTCCCAAACTCAGGAACCCCACTCAGCTTTCCTGGGAACACTGGAGGATATGACGGTCTCTACAAACACCATTATATGGGGTGACTTCATCTACAGAAACATTGACTGGGAATACTACTCAAGCCACAACACCCTCGCCCAACAGTTGCTAGAATTTCTAAACACAAATGCTATGTCACAACTGGTCACCACACCTACATGAGGGGAAAACATATTGGACCTGATCATCACCAACATGGGGACTCCATGTTCCACACCAGAGGTATGCCCCTCATTGGTAAGGTCAGACCATACATTTATCTCACTGGACATCCATATCCCATCTCCATCCCCATCCTAGGTTCTCTCAGTGAAGTACTTACCAACAGCAAACGTCACACTCTTCTAAACCAAGGTGGTATCCTTCAAAGACCCTGGGACAGAGGTAAGTATGGCTCAGACCGTTGAATCCTTTACAAACACATTATATTGACACCTACTGGAATTCATGGATCGTGCTATCCCAAATAAGAACAAGACTCACTCCTCCAAAGGCATGGGACCTGTCTGGTGGACCATGGCCATAAATAAGCTATACAACAAAAGGAGGGGGGCTACTACATGATAGAGCACAATCCCAATAAGGGAAGGCATCTCTGATCAGTACTAGCAAGAAGCTACGTTCACTCATGAATTCATCTAAGACCCACTTCGAAAGGTAAATTGCACCACACACTGAGAACAATCACAAGGCCTTCTTTAGTTATGTCATGAACCTGGGTGCCACCTTCCAGATATGCTGTGTGTTACTGCGAAATGACAATACATACACTGAACCCACAGACATTGCCATCATCCTGGCAAACAGGTTCAGTGCAAATGTCACCCCCCCATCCCCCCAATGAGAAAATGTCCATCCCAACAGAGTGTAGCCTCCCTGACATCACAGATGATCAGGTGAGTGCTGCCCTCTCCAAGGCAGACAACACAGCATGAATGGGACCGGACAGCGTCCTGGCCTGCATCTTACACAAGCTTCATGACAAATGTAACCTTCACATGAAGTCACTGTCCAATATCAGACTTACTACAGGATATGTACCCAAGGAATGGCATACAGCAACAGTGGTCCCACTCCACAAAGGTGGTGCCACAACAGATCCCGGACACTATCACCCTATAAGCCTATCTAGCCTGGTCTGCAAAGCTATGGAGCATATCATCGTGGTACTCATACACACAGACATCGGGAACTACAGGCACTGGATCCTACACAATTCAGCTTTGTTGTTTGCAGATCTTGCCTCTTAAACATGGTCAACTTCTTTAAACAGTAACCAGGTCCATAGACTTACGGAAGGTAGTCCACACAGCCTACCAGGACCACGCATACACCTTCACAACAATACCCCATTCGGGCATCATACATAAGCTCACCAGCTTAGATATCGACACATATGTCACAAGATGGATTGCTAAGTGGATCAGGGATAGCACCCACTGGTATGTATTGCAGGTGTTATGTCTGACTCTACACCAGTTACACATGGCATCCCACAAGGCTCAGTCCTGCGACCTGTCTGGTTCAGTATATATTCCTCTGATGTACAGGCTAACACATTAGGAATATGGCCGACCATGTTTGCAGATGACTGCAAATTGGGTGCCATATTTGACTCTCCAGCTGGCACAAGCATCCTCCAAAAGGGTCTCACAGAGATGGATAACTGGTACCAGAGCCATGGCCTACAGCTGAATGCCATTAAATGCATAGTCATCCTCTTTGGGAATCACATAGTGCCCACACATTACCACATAGGTATTAATACATTACGTATGGTAGAAGTTGTTAGGAATATGGGGACATGAGTAGTTTGTAATCTTGCCTTTGACAATTGCATTGCCATAGTGGTTAGACAGACATTCTATATAGCCCTCCCTATCCCAACAGGTTTCACATCTAGATCAAGTAAAGTCATTGGGCCCTATACTCATGAGGCCCATGATTGGATACAATGCCCCATTTGGGATGTACCTTACCCAACACCTGCAGCAACTGTACTGGCCACAATAGTACCTCACCAAGTGGATCTAGGGACTCACACAGATGCCCTGTGCAGTTCGGCTAAAGTATCTCCAGCTCTACTCAGTCACTTACCACCTACTCGGATGTGATCTGTGCCTGTTGTTTACAGCCATGTCCAACACAGAATTAATGGACATGCTCCACCTCAGGATATCCAGATCCCTTAGAGACACATGCTTCAGGGACTTACACCTCAGCACAGATATTTATAGGACATGCTGGAGGGACACATTTCTATCCCAGATGCTCCCCTCACTCTGGAATGGGATCCCAGTCCTGCATAGGCTGAGCCCCCCACTGACCCCCTACAGGAGACATATTGACGAGTGGATGGGTGATCGTATGTTTACCCCTGGAATCTGTTCTGGGTCCCTGCTGGACAGAGTCACCATAAAGCAAACGTAAAAGGCCTATCTTGTGTGACCTACTATTCACAGGCACAGTCTACTAACCTAACAGGGCTGTGAAGGCCAGACACACTCTGGCTAGACTTATACATGCCCTAGGGCAGATAGGCTAGTATCAACCTATGCACCTATGGTAATGTTCGGGATGCACATTGTTTATTGATGATACTGATTGCAGGTTTTTTCTCTTCTTTGCTTTCACACTTTCTATGAACAACCTAAGTATCTGCAGAACATATTGTATTAGGACAGGGTTCCAATATATTATATATGTGTCTGTTGTCATATAACTGTGTGCACATGGCAGACTGGTGAATACTGAGAGGTTCCTGTGGTAACACATGCAGCTACCAGATATGTGTGACCCACTGCTATACTCAGACATGGCCTAAGTGTGTGAGCATGCCCAGTCTGTCCTTTCAGTGTTTTGTTGCCTGACATTTGTCTTATTTATTCAAGTGTGTGAGCATGCCCAGTGTGACCTTTCAGTATGTTGCTGTCTGAAGTCCACTACATTTGTTGATGTGTGTGAACATGGCCAATATTAACAATTATACTATATGTGTGTTGAAAAATCAGGTTCTATTCTTACTGCAGGGCTCACCTTTGTGTCATAACTCGACAGGGATTATGCTGTGCCTGCAGGGTTTCCATGAGATACGTTGCATAGACTTATCAGCATTTCTTCATACAGGCTGACCAGTACAATACTGTCATGGTTAAGTGGTTCAGTAGTATGATTGTAGTGCACAGTATCCTGGGTTTGAGGCCTGTCACTGCTTTATATTTTCATACTGAGCAGACCAGACTGCTTAAGGGCCAGTAGAGCAAATATGAGCATGTTGGCTTTTGTTCAGCTATGCCCAGCATAGACCAGGCTTGTCCAACATTGCTCAACGTTAACCAACATTACAGAACACTGCCCAATATTGCTCAACATTGACCACAGTTGTGCTAGTGTTACTGTATGCAATTGCTTTACATATTCTAAATGGTGGTGAAAGCTGTTTAGCACTGCTTTATATTGGTTAACACATGGCAATCATGCCTCAGGTGGTGCTGCAGGGCTGCCTATGTTAGATGCACATACTGCGCTCCCTATACATGTTTGGAAACAGGTAGTGTCAAGTTAGGCATCCTTTTACTATTTATGCAAGTCAGAGAGAGGTATCATTTCCAGGGTTCCTACTGAGCCAGTGTATGTGCTATGCATTGCCTCTTTACCAAGGCCAAAGCATACTGGGCATGCCTCCCTCTGCCTACTGGGGCAGGCTCAGGTTGTTCCTCCTCCGAGTCACGCTCTGCCTGTGATGGCCTTGGCAATGGTGGGGGGCTGTTTGGCCCAGGCCTATGCTGCTCCTGCTGAAGCTGTTTTTGCAGGATCATATTATGTAGCATGGCACATACCATGCCAATTTGGGTATATGTAGTTAGTGAGTACTGCAAGGCTCCACCAGATGTGTCCAGGCACTGGAACCGTGACTTGAGCAGGATGAACACACTCTCGATTACATTTTGTGTTTGTGCGTGTGCCTCATTATGGCATTCATGTTCAGGTGTGTGTGCGTTTCTGATGGGTGTCATCAGCCACGGCTCCAGTGCATAGCCAGCATCCCCCACTAGGTGACCATGAGGGATGTCCCCATTGGAAAATGTCTGGTACAGCTGCGTCAGATGCCAGATATGGGAATCATGGTAGCTTTCAGGGCAGCCAGCACACACATTCAGTATTATGCCCTTGGCATCACACATGACCTGGCAGTTGATGGACTGGAAGCCCTTGCAGTTGAAGTAGACACTACCCCGCTCACCGGCTGGTGCTTTGATGCATATGTGCGTGCAGTCTATTGCACCCACTACCTCAGGGTATTCCACTATTTGCTGGAAGTGACGCATACTGCTGGCCAATACCTCACGGGAATTGGGGAAATATACATGATCACCGATATGTGCTGACATGGCATCCAGGAACTGGTGCAGTACCCTGGATGCTGATGCCTGTGATATCCCCATCATATCATCAGTTGGTCTCTGGAAGGTACCTGTTGCTAATATTCTTAGGCCAACACATACCTTGGTTTCCACTGGGATGGGTTCCCCTCTGTTGGTTCTGTGTGTGAGGAGTGGCCTGCACAGCTCAACAATTTGCTGCAAGAGGTCTCTGTCCACTCTATAACATTTCACTATCTCCAGCTCATGTAGCCCCTGGCAGGTTACTCTGGGCCTGTACACTCTTCTCCGTCCCCTCATTGTGGGTTGTCCAGCAGCATTTGCATTGTCACCACCCTCAGCATGTTGCATATGTCGCCTTATAACTGCAATGGCAGCCCCTAACATTTCTTTGTCTCAGTAAAGCTTTTTCAGGTTTTCAATTCTATTAGCTTACTGCAGTATTGCAGTGCCTCTTGAGAGAAACATAGTGGAATGTTGTTTGCAGAGTTTTAAGTGCTGGGCTGGGCTAGTGTACTGCCTGTGTAATTGCCTTATTCTGATTGTTTTCACCTGCTAGCTCTGCTAATACTCCCTGGTTAACTTCCTACTATTTGCTGTGCTTTCTTTCCCCTTTCTGTTTCCTCAGGGGGGCAGCACCACGCACAGAAGCGCAAACACACTCACACCAGCTCACACGCGCGCACACATGCTTACACTGACTAAAACTTGCTTATTCTTACTAAAACACGTGCACACCGGTGCAAACGCACTTACACAACTCTAAACAACCTTAGACATGCTTACTCTGGCTTAAACACGCGCACACATGCGTACATGCGCGCACACAGTCTTATTCGGATATACAGGCACGCACCCGCTCGCAAACACATTGCAAGCACTTCTACAAGAAACTTTAGTGTTATCCACGACATACACCTTTGATTTCTTGCCTTTACCTAACCTACCTGTTGACACACCTCTTCCACTGATGTGTAAATGACAGCTGACACATGCCACTCTGCTCCAATAAGCTTCACTTCTTTCATACATACCCCCCTCATGATGTCTCCTATCTTCTACTCTGTTACTCCCCTTATCCTACTTCTACACTCCACTGACTGTGCTCATTTGCTATGTAAACTTGCGATTCACTATCCTAACCCTCATTTGCATAGGATTGCCTACTAATGCTTGGTTACATCTCTTTGACTGAGCTTCCCCCCTTAGCAACCTCTACTCGGTGGCCATGTTGTCTTCAGCTTTCCATTCCCTTGCATTGTAAATTCAGAATAGCAATAAAATCCACATTTGTGGATCTTAATTATTGATTTTCTGGTTTTTAGAGCACAGTGCATTTGCACGGCGCTGCACTATACTTAAACCCCGGGGATCGGGATGAAAAAAAAATTTATTTTATTTTTATTTTTCATCAGTGAACATTGTCAATGGCTGTATTTTTGGCCATTGGCATGCTTCCTCAACTGGATGCATCCTTTTTTTGGAGCTGTCACGGCTCCGTTTTGCTATTTGCAGAACCGTACTCAGTTGTCAACTGAGTACATTTCTGCAAATAACACTACTCTTACTCGGACTGGTTCGGGTTTCCTGGATCGCAAATTTACCTCATTTGCATAGCTTTCACCTGCAATTGAGGTAATTTGCATATCCAAGCCCTGTCTGTGTAGGACTCGTTTTGGGAGCTCTGTTGCATGCCCCTACTGGCTGTTTCTTGATCGTCGGTGGACATGTTGGCTGCATGGAGTCTTACTCTACTCTTAGACTCCGTGCAAGCCTTCGTGAATCCGGCCCTATGTAAAAACTAAACTAATTTTAGGTGGTAATAGGCACAGGATCATAAAAGACTATAACCAAAAACAGAAAACAAAACAACTAGTTACTAAGCAGTATCCTATTGTGGTATTGTGCATAACACAGCTTATCCCAATTGCTGTGGACCTAGCTTTGAAGTCAACTTATTATATCATAATCAGAAATAGGAGAAGATCAACTCAACTTAAAACAACTTAGAAAAATGCAATATGATATGATGGATCACACTGGCCAATTGAAACAAGCTGTACTAAGTAGCCTACAAGAAATGGACAGTCAAAACAAGGCAGTTTATACTCTTCTCATCAGAGTTACAGTATTGTTTTAACTTTTCTCTGAAAGACACCATGCATCACATACAGTGGGGTTGCATCTAATTGTTTCAGTGCCTCTTTGAACAAATGATGCTCATGTCAGAGTTTACTAGGCCTTTTGGGTCTATGTTCATACATTGAATAAAACTAACATTGAATGGCAAATATTCAGATGTTAAACCTCAAATGTTAATATTACCAAAGATGCTTATCTTCAAAAATAAACTCAACAAATGGCCATAGCTGGTCAACAACCAGGAAGTACTGTGATGCATACCATAAGCTAAACAAACCTTTTTATAAATTTGGCTTATTCCCCACTGTAGCGCAATCTCAAAGTTAGTATATGTAGTTAGGAGGGCATGTGAAGCTGTTGGGGGAGCTCCCTAAATTGGTTGACAAGTGTACAGCATCATTGGAAGTCTGGGATGTTGACCAACTATGGTCATTCAGTGACTTTATTGTCAAAAATAAACGTCTTTGGTAATATTAACTTTTGACGTTTAACGGCCGAGTATTAGCTGTTTGATGTTGGTTTTATTCGATGAATGAACATAGACCCAGGCCTTTCTTCTGTTTCACACACAAACATACTATAACAATTAAAAGTTGCCAGATGTCCTTATGCATGCATTTTGGAAAGTGGGTGGAAACCAAAATACCTGCAACTTCACATTATCACAGGGACCACTTGTAAATTCAACACAGAAAACAACTCATCTGAGAACTAAGCCTGGACACATCATGGGACCAAACCAATTTAATTTAAAGCAATCCAGGAAAATACAACATAGCACAGAAAAGTATACTGGCAAGTAGAGGCAAGCTCTGTTAAGTGAGCTTCAGCAAACAGGCACACTAAACAATGTCAGTTTACTCTTCTCTCACCAGAATAAATCTAGCTTCTTGAGTTCTAGCTGAACAATTACCACAGCACAAAATTATGTTTATATCAGCCCAAACACACTTAAAATAGTAGATAAAGGCTTATCTCAGTTGTTATTGGCATAGTGTTGCATTAAACCCTATAGTGTTATGGTATTATTTTCCAATTCCTCTATTTATTTTCTTCTACTTTTCCTCTATTGTGAAGTTTTTAAATTTATGCAGTTTTAGGAATATATCTGCATTCTGCAAAACGTTCATGATTTTAGGGTTTTAATACATTCTTATATATCAGGCATGGTGCTAATATTAATTAAAAAAGCTAAACACAATGATTAATGCTATGTGTCTTTAAGCATTAATTATTAAGCAGTAAATAGATTATAGAGAATATACTTAGCTGAGTGGTTTAACTTAGTACCTTAGGTGTAAAAAAGACCTGAAATTAGGGCTTTTGTTAATATGAAATTAAATAAAAATATTAATTTGCAACACAAGCCATTTTTTCTAAAGTACATTTTTCACTGATAGTTAACATAGTCCTTTCTAAATTAATATTGTGCATCACACTGCATTATCACAAAGTCTGGAATACTGTACAACATCCTTGTAGTATAGAATTAAATAAACATTTCATTGGAATTTATTTTATACAAGTGTGTTATGCAAGTTTTAGTGACTGTCTTAAATAAGTTTTATTATTTTGTGTCTTACATAGACTTTATGCAGTGGAATGTTTCTTTCAGGGCCACCAGGGAAAAGAGGGTTACTGTAGGTCAGTCAGACTTCCAGTTAACAAATGTAGATAGACAGAAAGAAAGATATATGGATAGACAGATAGATAGCTACAGAGATAAATCTAAACATTCCCACTAAGGTTTGGAAGCTGAATGTTGCTGGAAGAGTTAGAACATGTGTGGCTTAACACTGAAAGGTCCCACAGGATCAATATCTCAAGGGTGTTATAGTCTAGGCTAATGACCATTAAGGGCCTTTTTAAGCCTGTCCATGTTTCCCAGAAGTATAGGTCCTTTAGGATTGTGTGGAGGAAATCTATACCTTGATCAGCATCCTCTCTCTCTAATAGTGACATAAGTGCCAGACCAGGGGTACATTTACTATTCCTCATTAACTGATCCAAGTTCCACTTGGATAAGTGCAGAGAAGCACTCTGTTGTCCATGGAAGGTAAGCTGGTTCTAGAGAAGGGGTAGTCTTTGAGACACATACCTGTCTCTCCAGCATGCCTATGTTGCAGACAAGATTGAGGTCCCTGGGTCAGGTGTTTCTGATTCCATTTGAAGATCAGGCGTTTCTGATACCATTTGCTTTATATTTGTGCAACAGGTCCATTAAGGTTTGATCAGCAGATGTTTTGTAAGGCAAGCAGAGGTTACCTCTCTTATTTCTCAGCAGCCTACAAGAGACCAAGTATAAGGATAAGGCTTTTAGGTGGTTTGCTCAGGGATTTTTTTTTTTTTTTTTTTGTACAGTATGTATTCTTTTTGTGAGGAACCACTGTTGTCATTCCAGTTGTATGCCTGGTTAGGTACATACTGAATGGGGTATTGTATTCCACAATGGGTCTAATGAGGGCTGAACACAATGGAACAATGACATCTGTGGGCTTAGATGCCATGCCCTTTTCCTGCGAGTTGTGCAACATAGAATGATTTCCTTACTACAGTAGAGACATGATAGTCAAAGGCCAAGTCACTGTCTACATGCATTCCAAAATTCCTGATTACTGGGTCTACTCATAGGGTTACATTAGCAATGCTGTAATTTGCAGGCATGGCCATCTTACTGTAAGATACTATTATGCACTTCCTGGTATAGAGTTTCAGACCATGACTCTGGCACCATTTATTAGGGTGTGTCAGGCAGTCTTGTAAGGTGTTTGTGTCATGGGGATTCAGTAACTGCACCTAGTTGACTATTGACTGAAAACTTGGTCCGCCAAAGACCTTTGACATTAGTCTTAACTTCAGATAAAGTAGGTGCCAAACAGAACAGGCCCCAGTACTGAGCTCTAAGATACTCTACTAGTGACTGGCCTTTTTATGGAGGTAGACTCCTTATCCTAACTTCTTGGGCTCTGTCTGTGAGCTAGCTAGCTATCCAGTGGGTGACATAGGGGTTTATACTCTTAAGTATGAAGAAGATGAGAGGTGGTACAAACAAATTAAGCATAAAGTTACAAAATGGTTGTAGCAGGTAGGTCTGCTCTGTGAAAGCTCTCCATACTCAGTTTGAAATTTACAGCAATTTATTCACTTTAACCAAGGCTCCTTCAAACAAAAACCCAGAACAGCCTGTACTGGCACATGATATCAGAGAGTTTACCTTATAAAACATGTGAATTTATTATCCTAACTTTAATTACCAAAGCTGTTTTACTTTTGTCAGCTATATCTTGCTTACGTGTACATATTATTTTGTAAAATTTGTGATAACTACTAAAAGAAGTTCTGAGTTATATGCTGTGTTACAGAATTTTTATACATTTATTGTTGACTAGATTAAAGGTCTATGTGGCTAGTTGCTTCTTCTATTGTTGATCCCATTGTCAAGTCACTTAAAAAAAAATAGAATGCAGAAATGGCTATGAGAAAGTGGAATATTTTTTCCAAGATTGGGAAAATAATGCCTGATACTTGGACATGTATTAAACAGTAAAAAAACGTGAAATGTTTCCTGAAAAGAAAACGAGGTCATTATAGAATGTTTTTCCTGAAGACAATGAGAAAATTGTAAATACGTGACTTCAGTAAAATGGTCTGATATCCATGGTACAGACGGCCAGAGGCCTGACTTTGAGGGGATACAGGATACAAGAGTAGGAACGGTAACAACAGCAGTGGGGGTGAGTTGCATGACATAGCTGATGATGACATGGGTGGTGCATTTATTAGCTCCTGGCTTGGGCAGCTCATGACAGCTGTAGAATGCCCATATTTTAGCTTCAGGTATAAAGGCAAGTGAGATGAACTGATCTGCCAGAACTACATACACTTAAGTATGCCTGATGTTACAGACATTGCAAGAATGTATGCTAAAATTTCTAGGCTCTCAATTGTGAACCTTCAAAATTAAAAAAAAAAAACTGTTGGTGATTAAATTTATTTTATGCAAGGATGCTATGTCCCCAATCTCCCTCATGTGGAGAGATTTTATCCAAACCCCTGGCTAAAAATAACTAACTCAGAGTCACTGTAAGTCAAAGGAGAGGAGGGCATTATCCTTAAAAATATCTGCTTTTGTAATTTTGAAATATTTACATTGTGAGTTCATATTGTCAAAGGGAACCAAATTTTGCACAACTTTCTAGATCACAAAAATGGAAGGCAGATATGCTAGGGACTAAACATCATCAATTTAAGATTACTTTGCTCAGCCATATTAATTATATTTATTTATTTTTAGTCAGAGCTAATATACAAAAGATTACTGGGTGTTACAATAGGAAGTGCTTCCAGACATGAAAGGAGGAATAGAGCAGTGGATGTATGACTTGTGCCAGCACAACTATCTGGGGTTTTGTAAATAATTATGTTATTTGTATATCAAACTGATTTTGTACAGATGATTGTGCTGAAAATGCACTTGTGAGGTTTGCTTTTGTTAAAATTCATCAACAGTGCACCCTGATGGAATGAAAAGAAATGTACATATATTATTGCAACTGAATTAAATGTATATGCTTTAATAGATGATACTGGGACAGCAGAGGTTAACCAGCTAGCTTACTTTAAGAAAAATAAGGGAAATGTAAATGAGCTGTTAAACCATTAAAATGGCACACCACAGTGCTGAACAGGACTGGAGCCAGTGAGTCTGGAAGAAGGCTTTGTTTATTAGCTCAGTAAAAAGACAGGAAGCCTCAGGCACTGCCATAAACATTTAGATGTGTATTGTAGCTGCTTATGGTAAATTCCTGTCTCAACTTCAGAGGGGGATATTGTGAGAACCTAGAGACAGGTGACCAGAATAGGTCATTCTGCAAGCGATCTTGGATATAATATTTTACAGGGAGTAATTTCTGAGTATTGAGTATTCTGTTTTGGGGAACCTATTTAGAAAGACTGCTCACGTATTTCACTGTACCTTGCTCTATCAAGTAAGTCATTAGGGAATAGTAATTCTCCTAGATTCAGTCAGGAATATAGTGAAGCTCGGTTTAGAGATTGCTTTTCTTTATTTGTATGAGTCTGTCCATTAATGTTATTTTAATACTTCCTGTGATTTGAAATATGTGGTTTACTGTAAATATATATTTAGTATTTTCTTGTTCTTTTACTATTTATGATTATGTATATTCAAACTTTTCATTGTGGCTGGTCCTTTTTAGAAAATATTTAAGCTTTGAGAGTATTTGCACATATTTATTTGATAATACATCTGTCCACTCCTGAAAGTCTTGCTGTTTGGTCAACATTATCATTTGTATTAATATTAACTTCACTCAGCATAATTGGATACCCTTTTAAGAGTGTTATAGTAACTAACTGGTGGCAGTGAATCTTATAATCTGGGTAAAGTTGGTAGAGTGGGTAATCTGTGCCAGCCTTTTCCAGGTGTGTGTGTGTGTGTGTGTGTGTGTGTGTGTGTGTGTGTGTGTGTGTGTGTGTGTGTGTGTGTGCGCGTGTGTGTGTGTGAACTAAATGTCAAAGAGTGTGTGCCAACTACTTGGGGCAGGAACACAAAGCATTGCATTCACAGTGCTGTAACTGCTGTTTTTAAATTGTCTGATACTGATTGCTTAAATTCTGATACAGTTAAAAAATGTTTATGGGAATGTTTTAAGTTAACACCTGAAGCTTACAGAAAAAAGTTTCAGAAGCATAGATGCAAGGCAGCTGAAATTGTGTGTGATTATATTGCTTAGTTAAGCACTTATTTTCTTAGATGGGTGAGTGAGTTTCAGGTCACCACTTTTCAAAGGCTGGTGGACCTTTTGGTGAGGGAACAAGCCCTTGGCACTTTGCCCGAGGATATGAGAATCTGGTTGGCAGACAGGAAATGTAACTCTGCAGATGAGCTTGGGAAAAAAGGACATCTCTACTTAGCAAGCAGGGCATCACTTCACAGGAAAGGGATACCTAGTCCTGCACATGGATATAAGGGAACCTATGCTGGGTAGCTTAAACTGCCCCAACAGTTTGCCAGTAACAGGGGAACCACTAGTTCAGGTACACAGCCAGGATCAAGGGTTAAATATTTTAAAAGTAACTAGTGGGACCTGATAGCATTTAGATGTTCATAGAGGCAAGGTGGGGAACAAAAGGTGGGTGACCCAGCAGGTGGGAATAACAGAATGTCAGTGGAAAGTTGTCTGGAGACAATAGGGGTACCAAACTCCCACCAGAGTCTGTATCCTATTTAGGTGGATAAAAACAGGCCACTGCCAAGAGAGACACAGCCTCTGATATAACCATTGTGAAGCCAGTGGTGGTTAAAGAGGAGCAGTACTTGCTTGGGCAGTCCACTCCAGTCAGAGCTTTAGGAGGGATCCCATTACAAATGCCTTTGGCCGGGGTTCACTTTGAATGTGAGGGTGGAAAAGGAAGCAAGCAAGTAGGTGTGCTTGAGGATATCCCTGCAGATGTCTTGATAGGGAATGATTTTGATAGTGCAGTAACTTGTGTGCATGCAGTGACATGCAGTCAGGCTTGGAAACAAGCATGTGGGTCTGGTAGCCTGGGGTAGAGCCAGACAGACCGTACCCCAGAAGCCATGACTGGTGATGTGACTACTTCAGGGAGAGAGCTACCCTGTAGCAGTGAGACTGAAGGTGAGACACAGCTGCTGGTAGGTACTGATGTATGTTCCCTTGGACAGGGTGACTGCAAGGGCATGGATGAATGGTACTACTCACGCTGATAGTGAGGCACTGCTGTCAGAAGATACCAGACTTCCTGTGGAAAGGGAGCTGGGAAAAGACACAAAGATAGAGTTGAGACAGGCTCAGCTCTCAGACCCTACATTTCAAGGCTTGAGGGAGGTAGCTATGGAGGCTCCTGATTCTCAAGGGAAGGGGGAGTCTGTATAGTGGAACAAAGGGTTACTGTATAAAGAGCGAAACATTGAGGGAGGGCTAGAAGGTAAGGTAATACAGCAGTTGGTAGTACCCAAAGTCTATTGTCTGGCACTTCTAGCCATAGCCCATGACATTCCTTTTTCAGGTCATATAGGCATAAAGCATATCAAGAATTTGTATTGGCCTGGGATTGCCAGGGATGTAACAGGGTATTTCAGGACCTGTGAGCAGTACCAAAAAATAGGCAAGGCAAGGGACAGGGTCAAACCTCCTCTGATGCATTTGCTTGTGATTGAGGAGCTATTTCAGGGGGTAGCTATGGTTAATGCAGGGTCTCTGAGTACCTCAATCTCCACAGGGAAGAAGTATATCCTAGTGGTAGTAGATTATGCTACTAGATACCCTGAAGTGGTGGTTCTGTCCTCCATCAAGGCAGAGAAGGTGGCAAATGCGTTGTTAGAGATTTTCAGCAGGGTAGGTTTCCCAGAAGAAATACTGATGGACAGAGGTGCCAATTTCATGTCAGACCTGCTGTCTTATCTGTGGGAGTTCTGTGGGGTGAAACGCCTAAAGACAACCCTCTACCATCCACAGACTAACAGTCTTATGCAGAGGTTAAACACTATATTTAAGACCATGCTACAGGCATTTGCAGACCAGTTCAAGAGAAAATGGGACAAATATTTTCCCCATCTGTTGTTTTCTTAGAGAGAGGTACCCCAAGAATCCACAGGTTTTTCACCCTTTGAGTTGCTGTATGGGCATAGGGTGAGGGGACCTTTAGATCTGATTCATGGTGAGTGGGAGGGTGAGCATGAATCCCACAATAATTCTGTTGTGGCATATGTCCTAAACCTCAGGACAGGGCTTAGAGAGCTCATGGTCTTGGCCCAGGAGAACCTGGCAGGAGCCAAACAGCAGAAAAGGTCACATATGACAGGAATGCTCAAGCCAGAGAGTATGCTGTGGGACAGCAGGTGATGGTGCTTATTCCTGTCAGACAAATAAGGTGTAGGAAGCTTGGGAGGGACCCTTCAAAGTGGTAAGGAAGGCCAGTGATGTTAACTACATGGTAGAACTGCTAGGCAGGAGGCAGGGGCACAAATTGCACCATGTTAATATGGTGAAGCCTTACCATGATAGGGAGGTCCTTGTGCTGAGTATTTGCAGTGGATGACAGGAGGAGTCTGAGTGGGATCTGGTGACTGATCTCCTCAGTGAGGCAAGAACTGACACCTCAGTGGAAGTGGTAGCAATGTCCCAGCGGCTATCCCCTACCCATGTTCTAAAAATCTGAGCAGTGTTACAGGAGTTACTGTAAATGTGACAGAAAAAATGTTTAAAAACATTGTATGTTCTTCATATTCATCACTGCTGCAGTAGCCTTAGCAGTATTGGTTATATCCTGCCAAGGATATATCAGCTGGCCAGCTTACAAAGCTTTAGGGCACTTACATGTGCCCAATCTGTCAATCACTTTGAGATAAGCTGACTAAAAGACAAGTTTGAGCACAAAGCCATTCAGAGGTTTCCTGCCAGCAAAGAGAGGGAGGCTGAGTTCTGAAAAAACAGTGATAGGAATAACAAAAAATAAATGCTCACACACTGGCATGAAAAACACACAACAAAACAAGAAACAAGGGGATGGAGGGAGGGAGTGGCTACTGCAGCAGGGATCATTCGAACATCTACTTTAATGGTAAGTCCAACTTACACAACTGTACTATGTCCTTCATATTGATCATTGCTGCACTAGCCTTTGGTATATGGGTAGATTACCATAGCTAAGTTTATTTGGGAGGAGGAAAGAGAAGGGTCCAGGAGCCAGTAGAGAATGGTCCTAGCAAAATATGAGCTAGACCTACAGAAAGAATCAAGCTTATAGTGCTTTGCAAAAGTTTGTACAGAGGACCAAACAGCAGCTTCTACAATACCTCTAGAATCCATCTCTTTCCAAAAAGCCATAGATGAAGCTATGGTCCTGGTAGAGTTGTTCTTGGCCCTGCCTGGAATAGATCTGTCATGCTGAGTATAACAAAATATAACAGCCATAGACAGCTATTTGGACACCATTTTCCCTTCTTCTTACCTTCATAAGTAATAAGCAATTGAGCCAAAAATCTGAAATGCTTAGTCCTGTCAAGATAGTACCTCAGTTATCTGTGGTCATCCAAAGTATGGAGTATGCTTTCTCCCTCATTTTAACTTGATAGAAAATGTGGTGATGGATATCTTGGCTTAAAGTAAACTAGGATACCACTTTAAGCATAAAAGAAGGGTTAGTTCTCAAAGAAAATGAGGTAGGGTTTACTCACAGTAAGAGCTTGCAACTCAGCTATGTGTCTTGCAGAGTTCAGAGCAATTTGTAAAACTGTATTCCAAGTCAGGCAGATTAATTGGTTCAAATGGAGCAAGTGTTAGATTCTCTAACACAAAAGTAAGATCCTAAGGATGGGCCACTGGTGTACTTGGAGGCCTCTTATGTAAAACTTCTTTTTAGAACATTTTGACATGATATTGCCTTGAAAGAGGAGGATCCATGGGCAGACATGCTGAAATGGCCAATAGATGAACCTTGATAGAGGAATAAAAAGGGCTATAGGATAGAAACTCACACAAATATTATAAAACCAGGCAGCAACTGGCCCCAAATGTGTGCTGGTTATATTATTAATACCAATTAGAAAACCAATTCCATTTGCTAATATATGATATTCTACTAGCAGACTTTCTTGTACTCATTAGTACAGGCTGCACATCATCAGAAAACCAGGTACCTAAAAGGAATTAAGACCCTATCATCCAGGAAGTCAATTTAAGATGATTGAACACCCCTCTTATGTGAGTAGATCCATTCTTTGAACAAGTCTGTGTTAATTTCCTCTGGCCTTTTCCAATAGTAGAGAGAGCCATAATTGCCTGGGCCAGAAGGGTGTCACCACAATGATCTTGGGTAATTCCTTCTGAATTTTGAAATGTGCCCTGGATATTTGTGGAAAAGCTGGAAAGGCATACAGGAACATCACTATCCAAAGTAAAGAAAGGATTTCTGTATTTCAGGCCTTCTTGCATGGAGTCTTAGAACATAATTTTGCCAGTTGATTGTTCAGAAATAAGAAATTGGTCTACTTGAGGAGCTCTGCACAGATGGATCAAATCTTGGAAGACCCCCCAATCTAGCTTCTATTCATGAGGATCTTCCCTGGTCTTACTCAGCTTGTCTGCCACACAATTTTGCTCTGATGGAATGTGGGATGTCTGTAGAGGGAGATTGTGAAGCTATATCCCAAGCTAACATGGCTAGTCTGTAAATGGGGTAAAACCTGGTTCTTCCTTGCTTGTTGATGTACCATGAGACTGTGATATTGTCTGTAACCACATGAAAAGGTCCCAGGGTTTTCTGAGGATGTGCAACTTGTACTAATGAGAACTGAGTACCTTGATCAGGGCAAGCATCTGCTTAATATGTATTTGCCTGCATCTGTCCTTGGTGTCCCACAACCCCAGCACTTCTATACCTCTTGAAACTGCTCCCCAAGGGTCTGTGGTGACTGAAAGCTTTGGAGTGGGAGGGAGAAGGGTAGACCTGGATTTAAGGATATATATTGTCTCCCAAAAAAAATTCTGTTGTGACAAACCACAGTATGGGGATGTGAAAAAATAAAGGGTGTTAATGCTGGGACCAAAGAAATTTCAGATACCACTATATCTTTCTCATGTGGATTCTTGCCAGGGATATTATGAGAATAATAGATGCCATTAGACCCGTAATCCTGATGTATTCCCTCACAGTCACCAAAGTCTGAGTGGAAAACCTTAGAAGGAGATTTAAAGAAATATCTATTTTTGTCCTGTGGAAGAAAAGCTCTTTGATCTGAGGTGTCTACTTGACAACACAAGAACACAATGCTTTGTGAGGAAGTTGAGAAAGATTTTTGAATGTTCTCTTGGAATCCCAGCTTTTACAAAAGATCTCTCACCCAAGAGAAACAGAGAGAGAGAGAGAGAAATTCCTGACATTTTGAAAAAGGCTCTGCAAAGATAAATAAGCCATCTAAATATGGAAAAGTGTGGAGATCCTGTACCCTGCAATGAGCTATAATTGGAGATAGAGACATTATGCACACTCTTGGTGCAGTGGATAATCCAAAGGGTAGGCAGAGAATGGATAACATTCTCAAGACACAGAAAACCTTAAGAAACACCTGAAGTCTGGATGAATGGGGATGTGATGATAAGCACTTTTTAAGTCTAGTCTTAATGGGAAACTTGAAAGACAAAGAAGTAACAGGTTGTGAAGTGACATTATTTTGAATTGGGGCACTATCATGAACAGGTTTTGGAAAGAAAGATCTAGAAGTTATCTCCAAGCATTTTCTTTTTTTTTTGGCAGTAGTAAAGTTCTTGAATAAAATAATATCAGAAAAACATGGAATTAGCCGGAATTAATAGGATAAAACATTAATATTAAGTGCTTATATCCCAACATACAGACTTCATCAGAATAACAAACAATTCCATCATCTTTAATTTATAAAAAAATACCAAGTGATATAATTTCCTAGTCAGCCTGATTAATTGATCCATTAATCTCATCCTGCAAAAGGGTCTCACAGAGATGGATAACTGGTGCCAGACCCATGGCCTAAAGCTAAATGCCAAAAAGTGCATAGTCATCCCCTTTGGGCAAAACAAAGTGCCCACAAATTAGCACATAGGTGGTAATCCATTAAGTACAGAAGAAGTAATTAGGGACTTGGGGACCCAAGTAGATAGCAATCTCTCCTTTGACAATCACGTTGCCAAAGTGGTTAGAAAGACCTTCTATATAGCCTACCTTATCACAAAAGGGATCACATCTAGATCAAGAGAGGTCATTGTGCCCTATACACATCACTTATCAGGCTCATAATTGAATAAAATGCCCCATTTAGGATGTACCTTACCCGACACCTGCAGCAACTGGAAAGACCCCAAAAGTACCTCACCAAGAGGATCAAAGGACTCAAACAGATGCCCTATGCAGTTCGGCTAAAGAAACTCCAGCTCTACTCAGTTGCGTACCGCCAACTCAGAGGCTATCTGTGTCTGATGTATAAAGCCATGTCCAACCCAGAATTAATGGACATGCTCCACCTCAGGAAATCCAAATCCCTTAGAGCTACACGCTCTAGGGACTTGAACCTCAGCACAGAAATAAATAGGACATGCTGGAGGGACAGATTCATATCCCAGAGGCTCCCCTCACTCTGGAACAAAATCCCAATCCATGTTAGGCAGAGCCCCTCACTGACCCTCTTCAAGAGAAATCTTGATGAGTGGATGGGAGATCGTAAGTTTACCTCTGGGATCTCTTCTGTGTCCCTGCTAGACAGAGGTACAGTAAACTAACCTTAAAAGGGCTACCTTCTGTGACCAACTATACAGAGGCACAGTCAACTAATCTAAAAGGGTGGCAAAAGCCAAACACACTCTGAATAGGCTTATAAATGCCCTAGGGCAGATAGCCTATTATCAACCTATGAACCTATGAATCTTCTTAAAGAAATATATCAAATAAATAACCCATTAGTAGGAATATTGACAATTTATAAAAATACTAAATTAAACCTACACAATTTAATAATACAATTTATTATTTCAAAGATTGTAATTTTAACACATTATTAACTGAAACATTATCATTCAAGCCAGCGAAAACATCTTTCCATCTTTAAAAGAGGGTGACTGCAGACTTATTTCAAATATAAAGAATTATGGTGGTAACATTTATTGGGAGCAACTTTATTCCCTTATTTTCACTTATATGTTTCTACAAAGTATTGAGAGACATTTATCACTTTGTTTGATGAACATGAATGTAACCTCCATCCACCTCAATTAGCATTTTGTTTAGATCATGCACAGACAAATGTTAAAATGGTTAAACCTTTGAAAGAAGACTTTGATTGAAAAAAAATAAATTATTTAAGCAAACTCAGTCTCTCATAGCCAGGTATAATACTGCAGGACTGCTACATGCTGATATAAAACAGGAGAAAATGATTTGTTAATAACAGCAGTAGGAGCATACTGTCTGGCTTAAATTTAAACAAGGCATAAGAAAAAGTTTTGTGCATTATAAGACTCAATACTGTACTTCTGCTTTTGCTAAGAGATTAATCCTATTGGAAAGGCTATCTGAAAGTAGTTGCATAGGTAGTTACTATACGTGAAGTCCAGGACATCATTGAGAAGCCTAGCCCAAATTTCCCAATTACTCCAGAGCACTGTTTGCTTAAGTGA